>NC_054467.1:258888939-259188939 GCF_017639515.1 Carcharodon carcharias | reverse complement strand
ACTCGGTTACACTCTCTACACTCACGGTTACACTCTTCACATTCTCGGTTACAATTTCCACACTCTCAGTTACACTCTCCTCACACTCGGTTACGCTTTTTACACCCTTACGGTGACACTCGCCACAGACTCGGTTACACTCTCCACACTCACGGTTACATTCTGCAAACACTCGGTTACACTCTCCACACTTTTGTTTACACTCTCCACACTCACGATTACACTCTCCTCACTCTTGGTTACACTCTCCTCACTCTCGGTTACCCTCTCCACACACATACGGCTAAACTGTACACACACGTGGTAACAGTCTCCACACTGTCGGTTTCACACTCCATACAAACTGTTACACTCTCCATACTCTCGGTTACACTCTCCATCTCTGGGTTTCACTCTGCAAACTCACGGCTACTCTGTCAACACATGCGTTTATGCTCGCCACACAGGCAGTTCCACTCTCCACACACTCGGGTACAATCTGCAGACACTCGGTTACACTCTCCACACACTCGGTTACACTCTTCACACAGGCAGTTCCACTCTCCACACACTCGGGTACAATCTGCAGACACTCGGTTACACTCTCCACACTCTCGGTTACACTCTCCACACACTCGGTTACACTCTCCACACTCGTGGTTACTCTATCGACACACCCGTTTATGCTCTCCACACAGGCAGTTACACTCTCCACACTCTCGGATACATTTTCCACACAATCGGTTACACTCTCTACACTCACGTTTACACTCTCCACACACTCGGTTACACTCTCCTCACTCTCGGTTACACTCTCCACACTCACGTTTACACTCTCCACACACTCGGTTACACTCTCCACACTCTCGGTTACACTTTCCACATAATCGGTTAGACTCTCCACATGCGCGGTAACGATCTGCACACTCTTGGTTACACTCTCCACATTCACGTTTACACTCTCCACATTCACATTTACACTCTCCTCACTCTCGGTTACACTCTCCTCACTCTCCCCATTACATGCTCTGCACACGCGATTACACTCTCCACACACATACGGTTAAACTGTGCGCACACATGGTAACACTCTCCACACTGTCGGTTACACTCTCCACACTGTCGGTTACACTCTCCATCTCTCGGTTACACTCTCCACACATTCGGTTACACTCTCCACACACGCGGTTACACTCTCCTCTCAGTTACACTCTCCATCTTTCGGTTACACTCTCCACAATTTCAGTTAAACTCTCCACGCTCTCGGTTACACACTCCACAATCTTGGTTACACTCTCCACACTCACGTTTACACTCTCCACACTCACGTTTACACTCTCCACACACTCGGTTACACTCTCCTCACTCTCGGTTACACTCTCCTCACTCTCCCCGTTACACGCTCTGCACACGCGATTACACTCTCCACACACATACGGTTAAATTGTGCGCACACGTGGTAACACTCTCCACACTGTCGGTTACACTCTCCATCTCTCGGTTACACTCTCCATCTCTCGGTTACACTATCCACACTTTCGGTTACACTCTCCATGCATTCGGTTTCACTCTGCACACTCGCGGTTACTCTATCGACACATGCATTTATGCTCGCCACACAGGCAGTTACACTCTCCACACACTTGGGTACAATCTGCAGACACTCGGTTACACTCTCCACACACTCAGTTACACTCTCCACACACTCGGTTACACTCTCCACACACTCGGTTTCACTGTTCACATTCTTGCTTACAATTTCCACACTCTCAGTTACACTCTCCTCACACTCGGTTACGCTTTTTACACCCTTACGGTTACACTCACCACAGACTCGGTTACACTCTCCACACTCACGGTTACATTCTGCAAACACTCGGTTACACTCTCCACACTTTTGTTTACACTCTCCATACTCACGATTACACTCTCCTCACTCTTGGTTACACTCTCCTCACTCTCGGTTACCGTCTCCACACACATATGGCTAAACTGTGCACACACGTGGTAAGATTCTCCACACTGTCGGTTACACACTTCATACAAACTGTTACACTCACCATACTCTCGGTTACACTCTCCATACTCTCGGTTACACTCTCCATCTCTGGGTTTCACTCTGCACACTCACGGTTACTCTATCGACACATGCGTTTATGCTCTCCACACAGGCAGTTACACTCTCCACACACTCTGGTACAATCTGCAGACACCCGGTTACACTCTCCACACACTCGGTTACACTCTCCACACTCGCGGTTACTCTATCGACACACGCGTTTATGCTCTCCACACAGGCAGTTACACTCTCCACACTCTCGGTTACATTTTCCACACAATCGGTTACACTCTCCACATACGCGGTTACACTCTCTACACTCTTGGTTACACTCTCCACACTCACGTTTACACTCTCCACACACTGGGTTACACTCTCCACACATTCGGTTACACTCTCCACACTTTCGGTTACGCTCTCCAAACTCTTGGTTACACACTCCACATTCACGTTTACACTCTCCACACATGCGGTTACACTCTCCTCTTGGTTACACTCTCCATCTTTCGTTTACACTTTCCACAATTTCAGTTAAACTCTCCACGCACTCGGTTACACACTCCACACTCTTGGTTACACTTTCCACACAATCGGTTACACTCTCCACATACGCGGTTACACTCTCCACACTCTTGGTTACACTCTCCACGCACGCGTTTACACTCTCCACACTCACGTTTACACTCTCCACACACTCGGTTACACTCTCCTCACTCTCGGTTACACTGTCCTCACTCTCCTCGTTACACGCTCTGCACACGCGATTACACTCTCCACACACATACGGTTAAATTGTGCGCACACGTGGTAACACTCTCCACACTGTCGGTTACACTCTCCATCTCTCGGTTACACTCTCCATCTCTCGGTTACACTCTCCACACTTTCGGTTACACTCTCCACACTCTTGGTTACACTCTCCACACTCTTGGTTACACTCTCCACACACTCGGTTACACTCTCCACACACTCGGTTACACTCTCTACACTCTCGGTTACACTCTCTACACTCACGGTTACACTCTTCACATTCTCGGTTACAATTTCCACACTCTCAGTTACACTCTCTTCACACGTGGTTACGCTTTCTACACCCTTATGGTTACACTCGCCACAGACTCGGTTACACTCTCCACACTTTTGTTTACACTCTCCACACTCACGATTACACTCTACTCATTCTCGGTTACACTCTCCACACATACGATTACACTCTCCACACACATACGGCTAAACTGTGCACACACGTGGTCACACTCTCCACACTGTCGGTTACACTCTCCATACAAACTGTTACACTCTCCATACTCTCGGTTACACTCTCTATCTCTCAGTTTCACGGTGCACACTCGCGGTTACTCTATCGACACACACGTTTATGCTCTCCACACAGGCATTTACTCTCTCCACACACTCGGGTACAATCAGCAGACACTCGGTTACACTCTCCGCACACGCGATTACACTCTCCATACACACGGTTAAACTGTCCGTACACATGGTAACACTCTCCACATTGTGGTTAGCACTCTCCATAGAAATGGTTACACTCTCCATACTCTCGGTTACACTCTCTAAACTCTCGGTTACACTCATCACAGTTTCAGGCGCACTCTCCATGTACTCGGTTACACTCTCCACACTCTCGGTTACACTTTCCTCACTCTCGGTTATACTCTCCAATCTCACGGTTACACTATCCACACACGCGGTTACTCTATTGACAGGTGCGTTTATGCTCTCCACACACGCAGTTACACTCTCCAATCTCTTGCTTACACTCTCCAAACACTCGGGCACAATCTCCACACACTTGGGCACACATTCTACACACACGGTTACAGTTCTACTGCTCTCAGTTATGCTCTCCACAGGCTCGGTTACACTTTCTACATACTCATGGTTGCACTCTCCACGCACTCAGTTACACTTTCCACACTCACAGTTAAATTCTTCTCACTCTCGGTTACACTCTCCACACACGTGATTACAGTCTCCACACTCTTGTTTGCACTCTCCACACACTCGGTTACCCTCTCCACACTCACTGTTACGCCATCCACACAATCCGTTACACGCTGCACACACGCGATTACACTCTCCACGCACTCGGTTACACTCTCCACGCTCACAGTTACATTCTTCACACTCTCGTGTACACTCTTCACACTCTCGTTTGCACTCTGCACACACGCGGTTTCACTCTCCACCGTCACGGTTACACTCTCTGCACACGCGATTACACTGTCCACACACTCGGTTACACTCTCCACACTTTCTATCCATACTTTTGTTACACTCTCCACAGACTCGGTTGTACTCTCCAGACTCATGGTTACATTCTCCAAACTGTCAGTTACACTCTCCTCACTCTCGGTTACATTCTCCACACAGGCGGTTAAACTGTCCACACAGGTGGTTACACTCTCCACACTTTCGTTTGCACTCTCCACGCACTCGGTTACACTCTCCACACACGTGATTACACTCTCCTCACTCTCGATCGCACACTCCACAAGTGCGATTACACTCTCCACACCCTTGGTTACACTGTCCACACATGCAATTACATTCTCCACACACACGGTAACACCGTCCATACACGTAGATACACTCTCCAAACTCTCGGTTACACTCTCCACATACGTGATTACACTCTCCATACACACGGTTAAACTGTCCACACACGTGGTAACACTCTTCATACAAATGGTTAAACTCTCCATACTCTCCCTTACACTTTCCACACTCTCGTTTGCACTCTCCACACGCGCGATTACACACTCCACGCACACGGTTAAACTGTGCACACACGTGGTAACACTCTCCACATTGTGGGTTACTCTCTCCATACAAAAGGTTACGCTCTCCATACTCTCGGTTACACTCACCACACGTTCAGGTGCACTCTCCACGCGTTCCCTTACACATTCCTCAATGTCGGTTATACTCTCCACACTCTCGGTTATACTCTCCACACACGCGGTTACACTCTCCACACACTCGGTTACACTCTCCACGCACTCCGTTACACTTTCCTCACTCTCGGTTACACTCTCCACACTCTCGGTTACCCTCTCGACACTTGCAATTACACTCTCCACACACTCGGTTACACTCTCTACACTCTCGGTTACACTCACTGTTGTACTATCCACACAATCCGTTACACTCTCCACACACGCGGTTATACTCTCCACACTCTCGGATACACTCTCCTCACTTACAGTTACACTCTCAACACTATTGGTTACACTCTCCACACACACTATTACACTCTCCACATAATCGGGTACACTCTTCACACTCTCAGTTACAATCTCCACACTCTCAGTTACGCTCTCCACACACGCGGTTACACTTTCTATACACTCATGGTTACACTCTCCACATACTCTGTTAAACTCTCCACACTTATGGTTACATTCTCCAAACACTCTGTTCCCCTCTCCACACTCTCGTTTATACTCTGCAGACTCTCGGTTACACTTTCCTCACTCTCGGTTACACTCCCCTCACTCTCGGTTACACTTTCCTCACTCTCGGTTACCCTCTCCACACACATACGGCTAAACTGTGCACACACGTGGTAAGACTCTCCACACTGTTGGTTACACTCTCCATACAAACTGTTAAACTCACCATACTCTCGGTTACACTCTCCATACTCTCGGTTACACACTCCATCTCTGGGTTTCACTCTGCAAACTCACGGTTACTCTATCGACACATGCGTTTATTCTCTCCACACAGGCAGTTCCACTCTCCACACACTCAGGTACAATCTGCAGACACTCGGTTACACTCTCCACACACTCGGTTACACTCTCCACACACTCGGTTACACTCTCCACACTCGCGGTTACTCTATCGACACACCCGTTTATGCTCTCCACACAGGCAGTTACACTCTCCACACTCTCGGTTACATTTTCCACACAATCGGTTACACTCTCCACATACGCGGTTACACTCTCTACACTCTTGGTTACACTCTCCACACTCACGTTTACACTCTCCACACTCACGTTTACACTCTCCACACTCACGTTTACACTCTCCACACACTCGGTTACACTCTCCACACATTCGGTTACACTCTCCACACTCTTGGTTACACGCTCCACATTCACGTTTACACTCTCCACACACGCGGTTACACTCTCCTTCTCTCGGTTACACTCTCCATCTTTCGGATACACTCTCCACAATTTCAGTTAAACTCTCCACACACTCGGTTACACTTTCCACACACTCGGTTACACTCTCCACACTCTCGGTTACACGTTCCACATAATCGGTTACACTCTCCACATACGCGGTAACGCTCTCCACACTCTTGGTTACACTCTCCACATTCACGTTTACACACTCCACACACACGTTTACAGTCTCCTCACTCTCGGTTACACTCTCCTCACTCTCCCCGTTACACGCTCTGCACACGCGATTACACTCTCCACACACATACGGTTAAACTGTGCGCACACGTGGTAACACTCTCCACACTGTCGGTTACACTCTCCATCTCTCGATTACACTCTCCATCTCTCGGTTACACTCTCCACACTTTCGGTTACACTCTCCATGCATTCGGTTACACTCTCCACACTATTGGTTACACTCTCCACACTCTTGGTTACACTCTCCATACTCATGTTTACTCTCTCCGCACTCGCGGTTACACTCTCCACACACTCGGTTACACTCTCTACACTCGCGGTTACACTCTCTACACTCACGGTTACACTCTTCACATTCTCGGTTACAATTTCCACACTCTCAGTTACACTCTCCTCACGCTCGGTTACGCTTTTTACACCCTTATGGTTACACTCACCACAGACTCGGTTACACTCTCCACACTCACGGTTACATTCTGCAAACACTCGGTTACACTCTCCACACTTTTGTTTACACTCTCCACACTCACGATTACACTCTCCTCACTCTTGGTTACACTCTCCTCACTCTCGGTTACCCTCTCCACACACATACGGCTAATTTGTGCACACACATGGTAAGACTTTCCACACTTTCGGTTACACTCTCCATACAAACTGTTACACTCACCATACTCTCGGTTACACTCTCCACACTGTCGGTTACACTCTTCATACAAACTGTTACACTCACCATACTCTCGGTTACACTCTCCATACTCTCGGTTACACTCTCCATCTCTGGGTTTCACTCTGCACACTCACGGTTACTCTATCGACACATGCGTTTATGCTCTGCACACAGGCAGTTACAATCTCCACATACTCGGGTACAATCTGCAGATACTCGGTTACACTCTCCACACACTCGGTTACACTCTCCACACACTCGGTTACACTCTCCACACACTTGGTTACACTCTCCACACACTCGGTTACACTTTCCACACAATCGGTTACACTCTCCACATTCACGTTTATACTCTCCACACTCTCGGTTACACTTTCCACATAATCGGTTACACTCTCCACATACGCGGTACCACTCTCCACACTCTTGGTTACACTCTCCACATTCACGTTTACACTCTCCACACTCACATTTACACTCTCCTCACTCTCGGTTACACTCTCCTCACTCTCCCCGTTACATGCTCTGCACACGCGATTACACTCTCCACACACATACGGTTAAACTGTGCGCACACATGGTAACACTCTCCACACTGTCGGTTACACTCTCCATCTCTCGGTTACACTCTCCACACACGCGGTTACACTCTCCTTCTCTCGGTTACACTCTCCATCTTTCGGTTACACTCTCCACAATTTCAGTTAAACTCTCCACGCACTCGGTTACACACCCCACACACTCGGTTACACTTTCCACACAACCGGTTACACTCTCCACATTCACGTTTTCATTCTCCACACTCACGTTTACACTCTCCACACACATACGGTTAAATTGTGCGCACACGTGGTAACACTCTCCACACTGTCGGTTACACTCTCCATCTCTCGGTTACACTCTCCACACTTTCGGTTACACTCTCCATGCATTCGGTTACACTCTCCACACTTTCGGTTACACTCTCCATGCATTCGGTTACACTCTCCACACTTTCGGTTACACTCTCCACACTATTGGTTACACTCTCCACACTCTTGGTTACACTCTCTATACTCACGTTTACAATCTCCGCACTCGCGGTTACACTCTCCACACACTCGGTTTAAGTCTGCACACTCGCGGTTACTCTATCGACACATGCATTTATGCTCTCCACACAGGCATTTATACTCTCCACACACTTGGGTACAATCTGCAGACACTCGGTTACACTCTCCACACACTCGGTTACACTCTCTACACTCACGGTTACACTCTTCACATTCTTGCTTACAATTTCCACACTCTCAGTTACACTCTCCTCACACTCGGTTACGCTTTTTACACCCTTACGGTTACACTCACCACAGACTCGGTTACACTCTCCACACTCACGGTTACATTCTGCAAACACTCGGTTACACTCTCCACACTTTTGTTTACACTCTCCACACTCACGATTACACTCTCCTCACTCTTGGTTACACTCTCCTCACTCTCGGTTACCCTCTCCACACACATACGGCTAAACTGTGCACACACGTGGTAAGATTCTCCACACTGTCGGTTACACTCTCCATACAAACTGTTACACTCACCATACTCTCGGTTACACTCTCCATACTCTCGGTTACACTCTCCATCTCTGGGTTTCACTCTGCACACTCACGGTTACTCTATCGACACATGCGTTTATGCTCTCCACACAGGCAGTTACACTCTCCACACACTCGGGTACAATCTGCAGACACTCGGTTACACTCTCCACACACTCGGTTACACTCTCCACACTCGCGGTTACTCTATCGACACACGCGTTTATGCTCTCCACACAGGCAGTTACACTCTCCACACTCTCGGTTACATTTTCCACACAATCGGTTACACTCTCCACATACGCGGTTACACTCTCTACACTCTTGGTTACACTCTCCATACTCACGTTTACACTCTCCACACATGCGGTTACACTCTCCTCTCGGTTACACTCTCCATCTTTCGTTTACACTTTCCACAATTTCAGTTAAACTCTCCACGCACTCGGTTACACACTCCACACTCTCGGTTACACTTTCCACTCAATCGGTTACACTCTCCACACACGCGGTTACACTCTCCACACTCTTGGTTACACTCTCCACACACGCGTTTACACTCTCCACACTCACGTTTACACTCCCCACACACTCGGTTACACTCTCCTCACTCTCGGTTACACTCTCCTCACTCTCCCCGTTACACGCTCTGCACACGCGATTACACTCTCCACACACATACGGTTAAATTGTGCGCACACGTGGTAACACTCTCCACACTGTCGGTACACTCTCCATCTCTCGGTTACACTCTCCATCTCTCGGTTACACTCCCCACACTTTCGGTTACACACTCCACACTCTTGGTTACACTCTCCACACTCTTGGTTACACTCTCCACACACTCGGTTACACTCTCCACACACTCGGTTACACTCTCTACACTCTCGGTTACACTCTCTACACTCACGGTTACAATCTTCACATTCTCGATTACAATTTCCACACTCTCAGTTACACTCTCTTCACACGTGGTTACGCTTTCTACACACTTATGGTTACACTCTCCACAGACTCGGTTACACTCTCCACACTTTTGTTTACACTCTCCGCACTCACGATTACACTCTACTCATTCTCGGTTACACTCTCCACACATACGATTACATTCTCCACACACATACGGCTAAACTGTGCACACACATGGTCACACTCTCCACACTGTCGGTTACACTCTCCATACAAACTGTTACACTCACCATACTCTTGGTTACACTCTCCATCTCTCGGTTTCACTGTGCACACTCGCGGTTACTCTATCGACACACGCGTTTATGCTCTCCACACAGGCAGTTACTCTCTCCACACACTCGGGTACAATCAGCAGACACTCGGTTACACTCTCCACACACTCGGTTACACTCTCCACACACTCGGTTACACTCTCCACAGTCTCTGTTACACTCTTCACACTCTTGGTTACAATCTCCACACTCTCCGTTATGCTCTCCACACACTTGGTTACACTTTCTATACAATCATGGTTACACTCTCAACATACTCGGTTAAACTCTCCACACTCACTGTTACAAACTCCAAACTCTTGTTTATACTCTGCACACTCTTGGTTACACCCTCCATACAAATGGTTACACTCTCCGTACTCTCGGTTACACTCTCCAAACTCTCGGTTACACTCACCACACCTTCAGGTGCACTCTCCACGCATTCCGTTACACTTTCCTCACTCTCGGTTACATTCTTCACACTATCGGTTACACTCTCCACACACGTGATTACACTCTCCACACTCTCGGTTACACTCTCCACACTCTCGGTTATTTTCTCCACACACGTGATTACACTTTCCACACTCTTGTTTGCTCTCTCCACACACTCGGATACAATCTCCAAACTCACAGTTACATTCTCCAAACACCTAGTTATGCTCTCCACACACTCGGTTACACTCTCCACACTCTCTGTTACAATCTTCACATTCTTGGTTACACTCTCCAGTCTCTGTTACAGTCTTCACACTCTTGGTTACACTCTCCACTCTCTCATTTACATGCTCCACACTCTCCTCACTTTCGGTTACAATCTCCACACTCACATTTACACTCTCAACACTCTTGGTTACACTCTCCACATAATCAGGTACAAACTGCACACTCTGGGTTACACTCTCCACAGTCTCTGTTACAGTCTTCACACTCTTGGTTACATTCTCCACACTCTCTGTTACGCTCTCCACACACTCGGTTACACTTTCTATACAATCATGGTTACACTCTCAACATACTCGGTTAAACTCTCCGCACTCACGGTTACACTCTCCAAACACTCGATTACCCTCTCCAAACTCTCGTTTATACTCTCCACACTCTCGGTTACACTCTCCTCACTCTCGGTTACATTCCCCTCACTCTCGGTTACACTCTCCATACAAATGGTTACACTCTCCGTGCTCTCGATTACACTCTCCAAACTCTCGGTTACACTCACCACACCTTCAGGTGCAGTCTCCACGCATTCTGTTACACTTTCCTCACTCTCGGTTACACTCTCCACAATCTCGGTTATACTCTCCATGCACTCAGTTACACTCTCCACATACTTGGTTACACTCTCCACACTCTTGGTTACACTCTCCATACTCATGTTTACGGTCTCCGCACTCACGATTACACTCTTCACACACTCGGTTTCACTCTGCACACTCGCGGTTACTCTATCGACACACGCGTTTATGCTCTCCACACAGGCAGTTACACTCTCCACACACTCGGGTACAATCTGCAGACACTCGGTTACACTCTCCACATACTCGGTTACACTCTCCACATACTCGGTTACACTCTCTACTCTCTCGGTTACACTCTCCACGCACTCGGTTACACTCTCCACACACTCGGTTACACTCTCCACACACTCGGTTACACTCTCCACACACTCGGTTACACTCACTACACTCTCGGTTACACTCCTCACATTCTCGGTTACAATTTCCACACTCTCAGTTACACTCTCCTCACACTCCATTACGCGTTTTACACCCTTACGGTTACACTCGCCACAGACTCGGTTACACTCTCCACACTCACGGTTTCATTCTCCAAACACTCTGTTACACTCTCCACACTCACGATTACTCTCTCCTCACTCTCGGTTACGCTCTCCTCACTCTCGGTACACTCTCCACACACATACGGCTAAACTGTGCACCCACGTGGTAACACTCTCCACACTGTCGGTTACACTCTCCATACAAACTGTTACACTCACCATACTCTCGGTTACACTCTCCACACTGTCGGTTACACGCTTCGTACAAACTGTTACACTCACCATACTCTCGGTTACACTCTCCGTACTCTCGGTTACACTCTCCATCTCTGGGTTTCACTCTGCACACTCGCGGTTACTCTATCGACACACGCGTTTATGCTCTCCACACAGGCAGTTACAATCTCCACACACTCGGGTACAATCTACAGATACTCGGTTACACTCTCCACACACTCGGTTACACTCTCCACACACTCGGTTACACTCTCCACACACTTGGTTACACTCTCCACACTCGCGGTTACTCTATCGACACACGCGTTTATGCTCTCCACACAGGCATTTACACTCTCCACACTCTCGGTTACATTTTCCACACAATCGGCTACACTCTCCACATACGCGGTTACACTCTCCACACTCTTGGTTACACTCTCCACACTCAGGTTTACACTCTCCACACACGCGGTTACAATCTCCACACTCTTGGTTACACACTCCACGTTGACGTTTACACTCTCCACACACTCAGTTACACTCTCCACACATTCGGTTACACTCTCCACACATTCGGTTACACACTCCACACTCTTGGTTACACACTTCACGTTCACATTTACCCTCTCCACACTCACGTTTACACTCTCCACACACTCGGTTACACTCTCTACACATTCGTTTACACTCTCCACACAATCGATTACACTCTCCACACTCTTGGTTACACAGTCCACGTTCACGTTTACACTCTCCATCTCTCGGTTATACTCTCCACGCGCTCGCTTACACTTGCCTCACTCTCGGTTACATTCTCCGCACTCTTGGTTACTATCTCCACACACTCAGTTACACTTTCCACACTCTCGGATACACTCTCCACACTCGCAGTTACATTCTTCACTCTCTCGGTTACACTCTCCGCACATGCGATTACATTCTCTACACACGGTAACACTCTCCACACACTCGGTTACACTCTCCACACACTCGGTTACACTCTCCACACTCACGATTACACTCTCCTCACTCTCGGTTACGCTCTCCTCACTCTCGGTACACTCTCCACACACATACGGCTAAACTGTACACACACGTGGTAACACTCTCCACACTGTCGGTTACACTCTCCATACAAACTGTTACACTCACCATACTCTCGGTTACACTTTCCACACTGTCGGTTACACTCTTCATACAAACTGTTACACTCAGCATACTCTCGGTTACACTCTCCATCTCTGGGTTTCACTCTGCACTCTCACGGTTACTCTATCGACACATGCGTTTATGCTCTCCACACAGGCAGTTACACTCTCCACACACTCGGGTACAATCTGCAGACACTCGGTTACACTCTCCACACACTCGGTTACACTCGCCACACTCGCGGTTACTCTATCGACACACTCGTTTATGCTCTCCACACAGGCAGTTACACTCTCCACACTCTCGGTTACATTTTCCACACACTCGGTTACACTCTCCACACACTCGGTTACACTCTCCACAAACACGGTTACACTCTACACACTCGCGGTTACTCTATCGACACACGCGTTTATGCTCTCCACACAGGCAGTTACACTCTCCACACTCTCGGTTACATTTTCCACACAATCGGTTACACTCTCCACATACGCGGTTACACTCTCCACACTCTTGGTTACACTCTCCACACTCTTGGTTACACTCTCCGCACTCAAGTTTACACTCTCCACACACTCGGTTACACTCTCCACACATTCGCTTACACTCTCCACACATTCGGTTACACTCTCCACACACGCGGTTACACTCTCCATCTCTCGGTTACACGCTCCAAAATTTCAGTTAAACTCTCCATGCACTCGGTTACACTCTCCACACTCACGGTTACACTTTGCATACAATCGGTTACACACTCCATATGCGAGGTTACACTCTCCAAACACTTGGTTACACTCTCCACACTCTTGGTTACACTCTGCACCCTCACGTTTACACTCTCCACACTCACGTTTACACTCTCCACACACTCGGTTACACTCTCCTCACTCTCGGTTACACTCTCCTCACTCTCCCCGTTACACGCTCTGCACACGCGATTACACTCTCCACACACATACGGTTAAATTGTGCGCACAAGTGGTAACACTCTCCACACTGTCGGTTACACTCTCCATCTCTTGGTTACACTCTCCATCTCTCGGTTACACTCTCCACACTCTTGGTTACACTCTCCATACTCACGTTTACACTCTCCGCATGCGCGGTTACACTCTTCACACACTCGGTTTCACTCTGCACACTCGCGGTTACTCTATCGACACATGCATTTATGCTCTCCACACAGGCAGTTACACTCTCCACACACTCGGGTACCATCTGCAGACACTAGGTTACACTCTCCACACACTCGGTTACACTCTCAACACACTCGGTTACACTCTCCACACACTCGGTTACACTCTCTACAATCTCGGTTACGCTATCTACACTCTCGGTTACACACTCTACACTCATGGTTACACTCTTCACATTCTTGGTTACAATTTCCACACTCTCAGTTACACTCTCCTCACACTAGTTTACGCTTTCTACACCCTTACGGTTACACTCGCCACAGACTCGGTTACACTCTCCACACTCACGGTTACATTCTCCAAACACTCGGTTACACTCCCCACATACGTGGTTACACTCTCCACACTCTTGGTTACACACTCCACACTCACGTTTACACTCTCCACACTCACGTTTACACTCTCCACACGCTCGGTTACACTCTCTTCACTCTCGGTTACACTCTCCTCACTCTCCCCGTTACACGCTCTGCTCATGCGATTACACTCTCCACACACATACGGGTAAATTGTGCGCACATGTGGTAACACTCTCCACACTGTCGGTTACACTCTCCATCTCTCGGTTACATTCTCCATCTCTTGGTTACACTCTCCATGCATTCGGTAACACTCTCCACATACTTGGTTACGCTCGCCACACTCTTGGTTACACTCTCCATACTCATGTTTACAGTTTCCGCACTCACGGTTACACTCTCCACACACTCGGTTTCACTCTGCACACTCGCGGTTACCCTATCGACACACGCGTTTATGCTCTCCACACAGGCAGTTACACTCTCCACAGACTCGGGTACAATCTGCAGACACTCGGTTACACTCTCCACACACTCGGTTACACTCTCCACACACTCGGTTACACTCTCCACACACTCGGTTACACTCACTACACTCTCGGTTACACACTCTACACTCACGGTTATACTCTTCACATTCTCGGTTACAATTTCCAAACTCTCTGTTACACTCTCCTCACACTCGGTTACGCTTTTTACACCCTTACGGTTACACTCACCACACTCACGATTACACTCTCCTCACTCTTGTTTACACTCTCCTCACTCTCGGTTACCCTCTCCACACATACGATTACACACTCCACACACATACGGCTAAACTGTACACACACGTGGTAACAGTCTCCACACTGTCGGTTACACTCTCCATACAAACTGTTACACTCACCATACTCTCGGTTACACTCTCCACACTGTCGGTTACACTCTCCATACTCTCGGTTACACTCTCCACACTGTCGGTTACACTCTCCATACTCTCGGTTACACTCTCCATCTCTCGGTTTCGCTCTGCACACTCGCGGTTACTCTATCGACACACGCGTTTATGCTCTCCACGTGGCAGTTACACTCTCCATGCAAACTGTTACACTCTCCACACTTTCGTTTACACTCTCCACACACGCAATTACACTCTCCACATAATCGGGTACACTCTGCACACTCTGGATTACACCCTCCACAGTCTCTGTTACACTCTTCACATTCTTGGTTACATTCTCCACACTCTCTGTTACAGTCTCCACACACTCGGTTACACTTTCTATACAATCATGGTTACGCTCTCAACATACTCGGTTAAACTCTGCGCACTCACGGTTACATTCTCCGAACACTCGGTTACCCACTCCAAACTCATGTTTATACTCTGCACACTCTCGGTTACACTCTTCTCACTGTCGGTTACACTCCCCTCACTCTCGGTTAAACTCTCCATACAAATGGTTACACTCTCTGTACTCTCGGTTACACTCTCCAGCACATGAATACACTCTCCACACTCTCATTTGCACTCTCCACACTCCCGTTTACAATCTTCAAACTCTCGGTTACACTCTCGGTTACACTCACCACACTTTCAGGTGCACTCTCCACACCTTCCGTTTCACTTTCCTCACTCTCGATTAAACTCTCCACACACGTGATTACAGTCTCCACACTCTCATTTGCACTCTCCACACACTCGGTTACACTCTCCACACAGGCAGTTACACTCTCCACACACTCAGGTACAATCTGCAGACACTCGGTTACACTTTTTACACACTAGGTTACACTCTCCACATACACGGTTTCACTCTGCACACACGGTTACTCTTATCAACGCACGCGTTTATGCTCTCCACACACGCGGTTACACTCCCCACACTCACGGTTACACTCTTCACATTCTCTGTTACAATTTCCACACTTTCGGTTACACTCTCCACCCAAGCGATTACATTCTCCACACACATGGTAACACGCTCCATACACGTGGATACACTCTCCATACTCTCGGTTATACTCTTCTCACTCTCGGTTACACTCTCCACACATGTGATTACACTCTCCACACACTCGGTCGCACTCTCCACACACTCGGTCGCACTCTCCACACACTCGGTTACACTCTCCACACATTCGGTTACACTCTCCACACACTCGGTTACACTCTCCACACACTCGGTCGCACTCTCCACACACTCGGTCGCACTCTCCACACACTCGGTTACACTCTCCACACATTCGGTTACACTCTCCACACACTCGGTTACACTCTCCACACATTCAGTTACACTCTCCACACTCTCGGATACACTCTCCACACTCACAGTTACTTTCTCCACACTCTTGGTTACACTCTCCACACGCTCGGTTCCACTTTCCACACTCTCGGATACACTCTCCACACTCACAGTTACATTCTTCACACTCTCGGTTACACTCTCCGCACACGCGATTGCACTCTCCACACACATGGTAACACTCTCCATACACGTGGATACACTCTCCATACACTCGGTTATACTCTTCTCACTCTTGGTTACACTCTCTATACACTCGCTTAAACTCTCCACACACGTGATTACAGTCTCCACACTCCTGTTTGCACTCTCCACACACGCGATTACACTCTCCACACACTCGGCTACATTCTCCAAACTCACAGTTACATTCTCCAACACCTGGTTATGCTCTCCACACGCTCGGTTACACTTTCTACACACTCGGTTACAATCTCCACAGTCTCTGCTACACTCTTCACACTCTTGGTTACACTCTCCACACTCTCGTTTACACTCTCCACACTCTCCTCACTCTCGGTTACACTTTCCTCACTCAGTTACACTCTCCACACTCTGTTACACTCTCCACACTCTCTGTTACACTCTCCACACTCACAGTTACACTCTCAACACTCTGGGTTACACTCTCCACAGTCTCTGTTACACTCTTCACACTCTTGGTTAAATTCTCCACACTCTCTGTTACGCTCTCCACACACTCGGTTACACTTTCTATACAATCATGGTTACACTCTCAACATACTCGGTTAAACTCTCCACACTCACTGTTACACTCTCCAAACACTCGGTTACCCTCTCCAAACTCTCATTTATACTCTCCACACTCTCGGTTACACTCTTCTCACTGTCGGTTACACTCCCCTCACTCTCGGTTAAACTCTCCATACAAATGGTTACACTCTCCGTACTCTCGGTTACACTCTCCAAACTCTCGGTTACACTCACCACACTTTCAGGTGCACTCTCCACGCATTCCGTTACACTTTCCTCACTCTCGGTTACACTCTCCACACTCTCGATTAAACTCTCCACACACGTGATTACACTCTCCACACTCTCATTTGCACTCTCCACTCACGCGATTACACTCTCCACACTCTCAGTTACACTCTCCACACACTCAGGTACAATCTGCAGACACTCGGTTACACTTTTTACACACGAGGTTACACTCTCCACACACACGGTTTCACTCTGCACACACGGTTACTCTATCGAAGCACGCGTTTATGCTCTCCACACACGCGGTTACACTCCCCACACTCACGGTTACACTCTTCACATTCTCGGTTACAATTTCCACACTCTCGGTTACACTCTCCACACAAGCGATTACATTCTCCACACACACGGTAACACGCTCCATACACATGGATACCCTCTCCATCCTCTCGGTTATACTCTTCTCACTCTCGGTTACACTCTCCACACTTTTGATTACACTCTCCACACACTTGGTTGCACTCTCCACACACTCGATTACACTCTCCACACACGCGGTTACACTCTCCACACACTCGGTTACACTCTCCACACACTCGGTTACACTCTCCACACCCTCGGTTACATTCTCCACACACGCGGTTACACTCTCCACACACGTGATTACAGTCTCCACACTCCTGTTTGCACTCTCCACACACGCGATTACATTCTCCACAAACTCGGATACACTTTCCAAACTCACAGTTACATTCTCCAAACACCTGGTTATGCTCTCCACACGCTCGGTTACACTTTCTACACACACTCGGTTACACTCTCCACACACTCGGTTACACTCTGCACACACTCGGTTACACTTTCTACACACACTCGGTTACACACTCCACACACTCGGTTACACTCTCCACACGCTCGGTTACACTTTCTACACACACTCGGTTACACTCTCCACACTCTCGGTTACACTCTCCTCACTCTCGGTTACACTCTCCACACTCACAGTTACATTCTCCACACTCTTGGTTACTCTCTCCACATGCTCGGTTCCACTTTCCACACTCTCGGATACATTCTCCACACTCTTGGTTACACTCCCCACACACTCGGTTACACTTTCCACACTCTCGGACACACTCTCCACACTCACAGTTACATTCTTCACACTCTCGGTTACACTCTCCGCACACGCAATTACACTCACCACACACACGGTAACACTCTCCATACACGTGGATACACTCTCCATACACTCGGTTATACTCTTCTCACACTTGGTTACACTCTCTACACTCTCCTCATTCTCAGTTACACTCTCCAAATTCTCGGTTACACTCTCCACACACGTGATTACAGTCTCCACACTCTTGTTTGCACTCTCAACACACGCAATTACACTCACCCCACACTCGGATACACTCTCTAAACTCACAGTTACATTCTCCAAACACTCGGTTATGCTCTCCAAATGCTTGGTTACATTTTCTACACACACTCGGTTACACTCTCCACACACTCGTTTACTCTCTCCGCACTCTCAGTTACACTCTCCTCACTCTCGGGTACACTCACCACACACACGGTTAATCTGGCCACGCCCATGGTAACACTGTCGCTTACACTCTCCTTACAAACGGTTACACTCTCCACACTCTCGTTTACACTCTCCACACTTGCAGTTAAACACTCTACAGACTCGGTTACACTTTCCTCACTCTCGATTACAATCTCCACTCTCTCGGTTACACTCTCCACACATGTGATTACAGTCTCCACGCTCACAGTTACATTCTTCACCATCTCGTGTACACTCTCCACACTCTCGGTTACACTCTCCACACACGCGGTTACACTCTCCACACTCACAGTTACATTCTCTAAACACTCGGTTACATTTTCCACACACTCGGTTACACTTTCTACACACTCACGGTTACATTCTCCACACTCTCGGTTACATTCTCCAAACACTCGGTTATACTCGCCACCCTCTCGTTTACATTCACCACACTCTCGGTTACACTCTCCACGCACACGGTTAAACTGTCCACACAAGTGGTAACAATCTACACACTCACTTACACTCTCCATACAAACGGTTACACTCTCCATACTCTCGTTTATACTCTCCACACTTGCGGTTACACACTACGCACTCGGTTACACTTTCCTCACTCTCGGTTACATGCTCCACACATGTGATTACACTCTCCCCATAATCGGGTACACTCTGCACACTCTCGGTTACACTCTCCACAGTCTCTGGTACACACTTCACACTCTTGGTTACACTCTCCACAGTCTCTGTTACACTCTTCACACGCTTGGTTACAATCTCCACACTCTCTGTTACGCTTTCCACACACTCCGTTACACTTTCTATACAATCATGGTTACAATCTCAACATACTCGGTTAAACTCTCCACACTCACTGTTACACTCTCCAAACACTCGGTTACACTCTCCAAACTCTCGTTTATACTCTGCACAATCTCGGTTACACTCTCCATAAAAATGGTTACACTCTCCGTACTCTCAGTTACAATCTCCAAACTCTCGGTTACACTCACCACACTTTCAGGTGCACTCTCCACGCATTCCGTTACACTTTCCTCAATCTTGGTTACACTCTCCACACTCTCGGTTACACTCTCCACACACGCGATTACACTCTCCACACTCTCAGTTACACTCTCCACACACTCGGTAACACTTTCATCACTCTCGGATACACTCTCCACACTGAAAGTTACATTCTTCACACTCTCTGCACAAGCGATTACATTCTCTACACACACGGTAACACTCTCCATACACGTGGATACACTCTCCATACTCTCGGTTATACTCTTCACACACTCGGTTACACTATCCAAACACTCGGTTGAACTCTCCACACACGTGATTACAGTCTTCACACTCCTGTTTGCACTCTCCACACTCTCGGTTACACTCTCCACACAGGCAGTTACACTCTCCACACACTCGGGTACAATCTGCAGACACTCGGTTACACTTTTTACACACTAGGTTACACTCTCCACGCACACGGTTTCACTCTGCACACACGGTTACTCTACCGACGCACGCGTTTATGCACTCCACACAAGCGTTTACATTCTCTACACACACGGTAACACACTCCATACACGTGGATACCCTCTCCATACTCTCGGTTATACTCTTCTCACACTCGGTTACACTGTCCAAACACTCGGTTGAACTCTCCACACACGTGATTACACTCTCCACACTCTTGTTTGCTCTCTCCACACACTCGGATACATTCTCCAAACTCACACTTACATTGTCCAAAAACCTGGTTATGCTCTCCACACGCTCGGTTACACGTTCTACACACTCGGTTACACTCTCCACAGTCTCTGTTACACTCTTCACACTCTTGGTTACACTCTCCACAGTCTCTGTTACACTCTTCACACTCTTGGTTACAATCTCCACACTCTCCGTTACGCTTTCCACACACTCGGTTACACTTTCTATACAATCATGGTTACACTCTCAACATACTCAGGTAAACTCTCCACACTCACTGTTACACTCTCCAAACACTCGGTTACCCTCTCCAAACTCTCATTTATACTCTGCACACTCTCGGTTACACTCTCCATACAAATGGTGACACTCTCCGTACTCTCGGTTACACTCTCCAAACTCTTGGTTACACTCACCACACTTTCAGGTGCACTCTCCACGCATTCCGTTACACTTTCCTCACTCTCGGTTACACTCTCCACACTCTCAGTTACACTCTCCTCACTCTCGGGTACACTCTCCACACACGGTTAATCTGGCCACTACCATGGTAACACTCTGCACACTATCGCTTACACTCTCCTTACAAACGGTTACACTCTCCACACTCTCGTTTACACTCTCCACACTTGCAGTTAAACACTCTACAGACTCGGTTACACTTTCCTCACTCTCGATTACAATCTCCACTCTCTCGGTTACACTCTCCACACATGTGATTACAGTCTCCACGCTCACAGTTACATTCTTCACCATCTCGTGTACACTCTCCACACTCTCGGTTACACTCTCCACACACGCGGTTACAGTCTCCACGCTCACAGTTATATTCTCTAAACACTCGGTTACATTTCCACACACTCGGTTACACTTTCTAGACACTTACGGTTACACTCTCCACACTCACGGTTACATTCTCCAAACACTCGGTTAAACTCTCCACCCTCTCGTTTACACTCACCACACTCTCGGTTACACTCTCCACGCACACGGTTAAACTGTCCACACAAGTGGTAACAATCTACACACTCACTTACACTCTCCATACAAACGGTTACACTCTCCATACTCTCGTTTATACTCTCCACACTTGCGGTTACACACTCTACGCACTCGGTTACACTTTACTCACTCTCGGTTACACTTTCCTCACTCTCGGTTACATGCTCCACACATGTGATTACTCTCTCCCCATAATCGGGTACACTCTGCACACTCTCGGTTACACTCTCCACAGTCTCTGTTACACTCTTCACACTCTTGGTTACAATCTCCACACTCTCCGTTACGCTTTCCACACACTCGGTTACACTTTCTATGCAATCATGGTTACACTCTCAACATACTCGGTTAAACTCTCCACACTCACTGTTACACTCTCCAAACACTCGGTTACCCTCTCCAAACTCTCATTTATACTCTGCACACTCTCGGTTACACTCTCCATACAAATGGTTACACTCTCCGTCCTCTCAGTTACACTCTCCAAACTCTCGGTTACACTCACCACACACTAGGTAACACTTTCCACACTCTCGGTGATACTATCCACCCTCACAGTTACATTCTTCACACTCTCAGTGACACTCGCCTCACTCTTGGTTACACTCGCCATACAAATGGTTACACTCTCCGTACTCTCGGTTACACTCTCCAAACTCTCGGTTACACTCACCACACTTTCAGGTGCACTCTCCACGCAATCCGTTACACTTTCCTCAATCTCGGTTACACTCTCCAAACTCTCGATTATACTCTCCACACATGCGATCACACGCTCCACACTCTCATTTGCACTCACACACGAGAATACACTCTCCACACTCTCAGTTACACTTTCCACACACTCGGTAACACTTTCCTCACTCTCGGTCAAACTCTCCACACTCTCGGTTATACTCTCCACACACGTGATTACACTCTCCACACTCTTGTTTGCTCTCTCCACACACTCGGTAACACTTTCCTCACTCTCGGATACACTCTCCACACTGAAAGTTACATTCTTCACGCTCTCGGTTACACTCTCCGCACACGCGATTACATTCTCTACACACACGGTAACACTCTCCATACACTTGGATACACTCTCCATACTCTCGGTTATACTCTTCTCACACTCGGTTACACTGTCCAAACACTCGGTTGAACTCTCCACACACGTGATTACAGTCTCCACACTCCTGTTTGCTCTCTCCACACACTCGGTTACACTCTCCACACAGGCAGTTACACTCTCCACACACTCGGGTACAATCTGCAGACACTCGGTTACACTTTTTACACACTAGGTTACACTCTCCACACACACGGTTTCACTCTGCACACACGGTTACTCTATCGACGCACGCGTTTATGCTCTCCACGCATGCGGTTACACTCCCCACACTCACGGTTACACTCTTCACATTCTCGGTTACAATTTCCACACTCTCGGTTATACTCTCTACACAAGCGATTACATTCTCCACACACACGGTAACACGCTCCATACACGTGGATACAATCTCCATACTCTCAGTTATACTCTTCTCGCTCTCGGTTAAACTCTCCACACAAGTGATTACACTCTCCACATACTCGGTTGCACTCTCCACACACTCGGTTACACTCTCCACACATTGGGTTACACTCTCCACACACTCGGTTACACTCTCCACACACTCGGTTGCACTCTCCACACACTCGGTTACACTCTCCACACATTCGGTTACACTCTCCACACACTCGGTTACACTCTCCACGCACTCGGTTACACTCTCCACACTCTCGGATACACTCTCCACACTCACAGTTACATTCTTCACACTCTCGGTTACACTCTCCGCACACGCAATTACACTCTCCACACACACGGTAACACTCTCCATACACTCGGTTATACTCTTCTCACTCTTGGTTACACTCTCTACACACTCGGTTAAACTCTCCACACACGTGATTACAGTCTCCACACTCCTGTTTGCACTCTCCACACACGCGATTACAGTCTCCACAAACTCGGATACACTCTCCAAACTCACAGTTACATTCTCCAAACACTCGGTTATGCTCTCCACATGCTCGGTTACACTTTCTACACACTCTTGGTTACACTCTCCACACACTCGCTTCCACTCTCCACACACTCGTTTACTCTCTCCACACTCTCAGTTACACTCTCCTCACTCTCGGGTACACTCTCCACACACACGGTTAATCTGGCCACGCCCATGGTAACACTCTGCACACTGTCGCTTACACTCTCCTTACAAACGGTTACACTCTCCACACTCTCGTTTACACTCTCCACACTTGCAGTTAAACACTCTACAGACTCGGTTACACTTTCCTCACTCTCGATTGCAATCTCCACTCTCTCGGTTACACTCTCCACACATGTGATTACAGTCTCCACGCTCACAGTTACATTCTTCACCATCTCGTGTACACTCTCCACACTCTCGGTTACACTCTCCACACACGCGGCTACAGTCTCCACGCTCACAGTTATATTCTCTAAACACTCGGTTACATTTCCACACACTCGGTTACACTTTCTACACACTCACGGTTACACTCTCCACACTCACGGTTACATTCTCCAAACACTCGGTTACACTCTCCACACACTCGGTCAAACTCTCCACACTCTAGGTTATACTCTCCACACACGTGATTACACTCTCCACACTCTTGTTTGCTCTCTCCACACACTCGGATACATTCTCCAAACTCACACTTACATTCTCCAAACACCTGGTTATGCTCTCCACACGCTCGGTTACACGTTCTACACACTCGGTTACACTCTCCACAGTGTCTGTTACACTCTTCACACTCTTGGTTACAATCTCCACACTCTCCGTTACGCTTTCCACACACTCGGTTACACTTTCTATACAATCATGGTTACACTCTCAACATACTCGGTTAAACTCTCCACACTCATTGTTACACTCTCCAAACACTCGGTTACCCTCTCCAAACTCTCGTTTATACTCTGCACACTCTATGTTACACTCTCCATACAAATGGTTACACACTCCGTACTCTCGGTTACACTCTCCAAACTCTCGGTTACACTCACCAGACTTTCAGGTGCACTCTCCACGCATTCCGTTACACTTTCCTCACTCTTGGTTACACTCTCCACACTCTCGGTTACACTCTCCGTACTCTCGCTTACACTCTCCATACAAATGGTTACACTCTCCGTACTCTCGGTTACACGCTCCAAACTCTCGGTTAAACTCACCACACTTTCAGGTGCACTCTCCACGCATTCTGTTACACTTTCCTCACTCTCGGTTACACTCTCCACACTCTTGGTTACACTCTCTAAACACTCGGTTACACTCACCACACTTTCAGGTGCACTCTCCACGCATTTCGTTACACTTTCCTCACTCTCGGTTACACTCTCCACACTCTCGGTTATACTCTCCACACATGTGATTACACGCTCCACACTCTCATTTGCACTCACACACGCGATTACACTCTCCACACACTCAGTTACACTGTCCACACACGCGATTACACTCTCCACACTCTCAGTTACACTCTACACACATTCGGTAAAACTTTCCTCACTCTCGGTTACACTCTCCACACTCTCGGTTAGACTGTCCGTACTCTCGGTTACAGTCTCCATACAAATGGTTACACTCTCCGTCCTCTCAGTTACACTCTCCAAACTCTCGGTTACACTCACCACACACTAGGTAACACTTTCCACACTCTCGGATACACTATCCACCCTCACAGTTACATTCTTCACACACTCAGTGACACTCGCCTCACTCTTGGTTACACTCGCCATACAAATGGTTACACTCTCCGTACTCTCGGTTACACTCTCCAAACTCTCGGTTACACTCACCACACTTTCAGGTGCACTCTCCACGCATTCCGTTACACTTTCCTCAATCTTCGTTACACTCTCCAAACTCTCGGTTATACTCTCCACACATGCGATTACACGCTCCACACTCTCATTTGCACTCACACACGCGAATACACTCTCCACACTCTCAGTTACACTCTCCACACACTCGG
Source organism: Carcharodon carcharias (assembly GCF_017639515.1). Classification (NCBI taxonomy): domain Eukaryota; kingdom Metazoa; phylum Chordata; class Chondrichthyes; order Lamniformes; family Lamnidae; genus Carcharodon; species Carcharodon carcharias. Next base: position 259,162,829 of record NC_054467.1, on the reverse strand, counting down.
TAACACTTTCCTCACTCTCGGTCAAACTCTCCACACTCTCGGTTATACTCTCCATACACGTGATTACACTCTCCACACTCTTGTTTGCTCTCTCCACACACTCGGATACATTCTCCAAACTCACACTTACATTCTCCAAACACCTGGTTATGCTCTCCACACGCTCGGTTACACGTTCTACAAACTCGGTTACGCTCTCCACAGTCTCTGTTCCACTCTTCACACTCTTGGTTACAACCTCCACACTCTCCGTTACGCTTTCCACACACTCGGTTACAATTTCTATACAATCATGGTTACACTCTCAACATACTCGGTTAAACTCTCCACACTCACTGTTACACTCTCCACACGCTCGGTTACACTCTCCACATGCTCGGTTCCACTTTCCACACTCTCGGATACACTCTCCACACTCACAGTTACATTCTTCACGCTCTCAGTTACACTCTCCACACGCTCGGTTCCACTTTCCACACTCTCTGATACACTCTCCACACTCACAGTTACATTCTTCACACTCTCGGTTACACTCTCCGCACACGCAATTACACTCTCCACACACACGGTAACACTCTCCATACACGTGGATACACTCTCCATACACTCGGTTATACTCTTCTCACTCTTGGTTACACTCTCCACAAACTCGGATACACTCTCCACACTCTCCTCATTCTCAGTTACACTCTCCAAATTCTCGGTTACACTCTCCACACACGTGATTACAGTCTCCACACTCTTGTTTGCACTCTCAACACACGCAATTACACTCACCACACACTCGGATACACTCTCCAAACTCACAGTTACATTCTCCAAACACTCGGTTATGGTCTCCACATGCTTGGTTACATTTTCTACACACTCTCGGTTATACTCTCCACACACTCGCTTTCACTCTCCACACACTCGTTTACTCTCTCCACACTCTCAGTTACACTCTCCTCACTCTCGGGTACACTCTCCACACACACGGTTAATCTGGCCACGCCCATGGTAACACTCTGCACACTGTCGCTTACACTCTCCTTACAAACGGTTACACTCTCCATACTCTCGGTTACACTCTCCACACTTGCAGTTAAACACTCTACAGACTCGGTTACACTTTCCTCAATCTCGATTACAATCTCCAGTCTCTCGGTTACACTCTCCACACATGTGATTACAGTCTCCACGCTCACAGTTACATTCTTCACCATCTCGTGTACACTCTCCACACTCTCGGTTACACTCTCCGCACACGCGGTTACACTCTCCACACTCACAGTTATATTCTCTAAACACTCGGTTACGTTTTCCACACACTCGGTTACACTTTCTAGACACTCACGGTTACACTCTCCACACTCTCGGTTACACTTCACACTCACGGTTACACTCTCCACACTCACGGTTACATTCTCCAAACACTCGGTTACACACTCCACCCTCTTGTTTACACTCACCACACTCTCGGTTACACTCTCCACGCACACGGTTAAACTGTCCACACAAGTGGTAACAATCTACACACTCACTTACACTCTCCATACAAACGGTTACACTCTCCATACTCTCGTTTATACTCTCCACACTTGCGGTTACACACTCTACGCACTCGGTTACACTTTACTCACTCTCGGTTACACTTTCCTCACTCTCGGTTACATGCTCCACACATGTGATTACTCTCTCCCCATAATCGGGTACACTCTGCGCACTCTCAGTTACACTCTCCACACTCTCCTCACTCTCGGTTACACTTTCCTCACTCTGTTACCCTCTCCACACTCTGTTACACTCTCCACACTCTCTGTTGCACTCTCCACACTCTGTTACACTCTCCACAGTCTCTGTTACACTCTGCACACTCTCGGTTACACTCTCCACAGTCTCTGTTACACTCTTCACACTCTTGGTTACAATCTCCACATTCTCCGTTACGCTTTCCACACACTCGGTTACACTTTCTATGCAATCATGGTTACACTCTCAACATACTCGGTTAAACTCTCCACACTCACTGTTACACTCTCCAAACACTCGGTTACCCTCTCCAAACTCTCGTTTATACTCTGCACACTCTCGGTTACACTCTCCATACAAATGGTTACACTCTCCGTCCTCTCAGTTACACTCTCCAAACTCTCGGTTACACTCACCACACACTAGGTAACACTTTCCACACTCTCGGATACACTATCCACCCTCACAGTTACATTCTTCACACTCTCGGTGACACTCGCCTCACTCTTGGTTACACTCGCCATACAAATGGTTACACTCTCCGTACTCTCGGTTACACTCTCCAAACTCTCGGTTACACTCACCACACTTTCAGGTGCACTCTCCACGCATTCCGTTACACTTTCCTCAATCTCGGTTACACTCTCCAAACTCTCGGTTATACTCTCCACACATGCGATTACACGCTCCACACTCTCATTTGCACTCACACACGCGAATACACTCTCCACACTCTCAGTTACACTCTCCACACACTCGGTAACACTTTCCTCACTCTCGGTCAAACTCTCCACACTCTCGGTTATACTCTCCACACACGTGATTACACTCTCCACACTCTTGTTTGCTCTCTCCACACACTCGGATACATTCTCCAAACTCACACTTACATTCTCCAAACACCTGGTTATGCTCTCCACACGCTCGGTTACACGTTCTACACACTCGGTTACACTCTCCACAGTCTCTGTTACACTCTTCACACTCTTGGTTACAATCTCCACACTCTCCGTTACGCTTTCCACACACTCGGTTACACTTTCTATACAAACATGGTTACACTCTCAACATACTCGGTTAAACTCTCCACACTCACTGTTACACTCTCCAAACACTCGGTTACCCTCTCCAAACTCTCGTTTATACTCTGCACACTCTAGGTTACACTCTCCATACAAATGGTTACACTCTCCGTACTCTCGGTTACACTCTCCAAACTCACGGTTACACTCACCAGACTTTCAGGTGCACTCACCACGCATTCCGTTACACTTTCCTCACTCTCGGTAACACTCTCCACACTCTTGGCTACACTCTCCAAACTCTCGGTTACACTCACCACACTTTCAGGTGCACTCTCCACGCATTCCGTTACACTTTCCTCACTCTCGGTTACACTTTCTACACACTCGGTTACACTCTCCACAGTCTCTGTTACACTCTTCACACTCTTGGTTACACTCTCCACACTCTCGTTTACACTCTCCACACTCTCCTCACTCTCGGTTACACTTTCCTCACTCTCAGTTACACTCTCCAGACTCTCTGTTACACTCTACACACTCACAGTTACACTCTCAACACTCTTGGTTACACTCTCCACACACGCAATTACACTCTCCACATAATCGGGTACACTCTGCACACTCTGGGTTACACTCTCCACAGTCTCTGTTACACTCTTCACACTCTCCTCACTCTCAGTTAAACTTTCCTCACTCTCAGTTACACTCTCCACAGTCTCTGTTACACTCTTCACACTCTTGGTTACAATCTCCACACTCTTCGTTACGCTCTCCACACACTCGGTTACACTTTCTATACAATCATGGTTACACTCTCAACATACTCGGTTAAACTCTGCGCACTCACGGTTACATTCTCTAAACACTCGGTTACCCACTCCAAACTCTCTTTTATACTCTCCACACTCTCGGTTACACTCTCCTCACTCCCTGTTACACGCTCTGCACACGAGATTACACTGTCCACACACATACGGTTAAATTGTGCGCTCACGTGGTAACACTCTCCACACTGTCGGTTACACTCTCCATCTCTCAGTTACACTCTCCATATTCTCGGTTACACTCTCCACACTGTCGGTTACAATCTCCATCTCTCGGTTACACTCGCTACACTTTCGGTTTCACTCTCCATGCACTCGATTACGTTCTCCACATACTTGGTTACACTCTCCACACTGTTGGTTACACTCTCCATCTCTCGGTTACACTCTCCATCTCTCGGTTACACTCTCCACACTTTCGGTTACACTCTCCATGCACTCGGTTACATTCTCCACATACTTGGTTACACTCTCCATACTCTTGGTTACACTCTCCATACTCACGTTTACACTCACCGCACTCTCCACTCACTCAGTACAATCTGCAGACACTCGGTTACACTCTTCACACACTCGGTAACACTCTCCACACGCTCGGTTCCACTTTCCACACTCTCGGATACACTCTCCACACTCACAGTTACATTCTTCACACTCTCGGTTACACTCTCCGCACACGCAATTACATTCTCCACACACATGGTAATACTCTCCATACACGTGGATACACTCTCCATAGACTCGGTTATACTCTTCTCACTCTTGGTTACACTCTCTACACACTCGGTTAAACTCTCCACACACGTGATTACAGTCTCCACACTCCTGTTTGCACTCTCCAAACACCTGGTTACACTCTCCACACGCTCGGTTACACTCTCTACACTCTCCTCATTCTCAGTTACACTCTCCAAGTTCTCGGTTACACTCTCCACACACGTGATTACAGTCTCCACACTCTTGTTTGCACTCTCCACACACGCGATTACACTCACCACACACTCGGATACACTCTCTAAACTCACAGTTACATTCTCCAAACACTCAGTTATGCTCTCCACATGCTTGGTTACATTTTCTACACACACTCGGTTACACTCTCCACACACTCGCTTTCACTCTCCACACACTCGTTTACTCTCTCCGCACTCTCAGTTACACTCTCCTCACTCTCGGGTACACTCTCCACACACACGGTTAATCTGGCCACGCCCATGGTAACACTCTGCACACTGTCGCTTACACTCTCCTTACAAACGGTTACACTCTCCATACTCTCGGTTACACTCTCCACACACTCGGTTACACTCTCCACACACACGGTTAATCTGGCCACGCCCATGGTAACACTCTGCACACTGTCGCTTACACTCTCCTTACAAACGGTTACACTCTCCACATTCTCGTTTACACTCTCCACACTTGCAGTTAAACACTCTACAGACTCGGTTACACTTTCCTCAATCTCGATTACAATCTCCAGTCTCTCGGTTACACTCTCCACACATGTGATTACAGTCTCCACGCTCACAGTTACATTCTTCACCATCTCGTGTACACTCTCCACACTCTCGGTTACACTCTCCACACACGTGATTACACTCTCCCCACTCTTGTTTGCTCTCTCCACACACTCGGATACATTCTCCAAACTCACACTTACATTCTCCAAACACCTGGTTATGCTCTCCACACGCTCGGTTACACGTTCTACACACTCGGTTACACTCTCCACAGTCTCTGTTACACTCTTCACACTCTTGGTTACAATCTCCACACTCTCCGTTACGCTTTCCACACACTCGGTTACACTTTCTATGCAATCATGGTTACACTCTCAACATACTCAGTTAAACTCTCCACACTCACTGTTGCACTCTCCAAACACTCGGTTACCCTCTCCAAACTCTCGTTTATACTCTGCACACTCTCGATTACACTCTCCATACAAATGGTTACACTCTCCGTCCTCTCAGTTACACTCTCCAAACTCTCGGTTACACTCACCACACACTAGGTAACACTTTCCACACTCTCGGATACTCTATCCACCCTCACAGTTACATTCTTCACACTCTCAGTGACACTCGCCTCACTCTTGGTTACACTCGCCATACAAATGGTTATACTCTCCGTACTCTCGGTTACACTCTCCAAACTCTCGGTTACACTCACCACACTTTCAGGTGCACTCTCCACGCATTCCGTTACACTTTCCTCACTCTCGGTTACACTCTCCACACTCTCGCTTATACTCTCCACACATGCGATTACACGCTCCACACTCTCATTTGCACTCACACACGCGAATACACTCTCCACACTCTCAGTTACACTCTCCACACACTCGGTAACACTTTCCTCACTCTCGGTCAAACTCTCCACACTCTCGGTTATACTCTCCACACACGTGATTACACTCTCTACACTCTTGTTTGCTCTCTCCACACACTCGGATACATTCTCCAAACTCACACTTACATTCTCCAAACACCTGGTTATGCTCTCCACACGCTCGGTTACACGTTCTACACACTCGGTTACACTCTCCACAGTCTCTGTTACACTCTTCACACTCTTGGTTACAATCTCCACGCTCTCCGTTACGCTTTCCACACACTCGGTTACACTTTCTATACAATCATGGTTACACTCTCAACATACTCGGTTAAACTCTCCACACTCACTGTTACACTCTCCAAACACTCGGTTACCCTCTCCAAACTCTTGTTTATACTCTGCACACTCTAGGTTACACTCTCCATACAAATGGTTACACTCTCCGTACTCTCGGTTACACTCTCTTACTCTCGGTTACACTCACCAGACTTTCAGGTGCACTCTCCATGCATTCCGTTACACTTTCCTCACTCTCGGTTACACTCTCCACACTCTCGGTTACACTCTCCGTACTCTCGCTTACACTCACCATACAAATGGTTACACTCTCCGTACTCTCGGTTACACGCTCCAAACTCTCAGTTACACTCACCACACTTTCAGGTGCACTCTCCACGCATTCTGTTACACTTTCCTCACTCTCGGTTACACTCTCCACACTCTTGGTTACACTCTCCAAACACTCGGTTATACTCACCACACTTTCAGGTGCACTCTCCACGCATTTCGTTACACTTTCCTCACTCTCAGTTACACTCTCCACACTCTCGGTTACACTCTCCACACTCTCGGTTATACTCTCCACACATGTGATTACACGCTCCACATTCTCATTTGCACTCACACACGCGATTACACTCTCCACACTCTCAGTTACACTCTACACACATTCGGTAAAACTTTCCTCACTCTCGTATACAATCTCCACACTCTCGGTTAGACTCTCCGTACTCTCGGTTACACTCTCCATACAAATGGTTACACTCTCCGTACTCTCGGTTACACTCTCCAAAGTCTCGGTTACACTCACCACACTTTCAGGTGCACTCTCCACGCATTCCGTTACACTTTCCTCACTCTCGGTTACACTTTCTACACACTCGGTTATACTCTCCACAGTCTCTGTTACACTCTTCACACTCTTGGTTACACTCTCCACACTCTCGTTTACACTCTCCACACTCTCCTCACTCTCGGTTACACTTTCCTCACTCTCAGTTACACTCTCCACACTCTCTGTTACACTCTGCACACTCACAGTTACACTCTCAACACTCTTGGTTACACACTCCACACACGCAATTACACTCTCCACATAATCGGGTACACTCTGCACACTCTGGGTTACACTTTCCACAGTCTCTGTTACACTCTTCACGCTCTCTGTTACGCTCTCCACACACTCGGTTACACTTTCTATACAATCATGGTTACACTCTCAACATACTCGGTTAAACTCTGCGCACTCACGGTTACATGCTCTAAACACTCGGTTACCCACTCCAAACTCTCTTTTATACTCTCCACACTCTCGGTTACACTCTCCTCACTCCCTGTTACACGCTCTGCACACGCGATTACACTGTCCACACACATACGGTTAAATTGTGCGCTCACGTGGTAACACTCTCCACACTGTCGGTTACACTCTCCATCTCTCGGTTACACTCTCCATCTCTCGGTTACACTCTCCACACTATTGGTTACACTCTCCATACTCACGTTTACACTCACCGCACTCGCGGTTACACTCTCCACACACTCAGTACAATCTGCAGACACTCGGTTACACTCTTCACACACTCAGTTACACTCTCCACACACTCAGTACAATCTGCAGACACTCGGTTACACTCTTCACACACTCAGTTACACTTTCCACACACTCGGATACACTCTCTAAACTCACAGTTACATTCTCCAAACACCCGGTTATGCTCTCCACATGCTTGGTTACATTTTCTACACACTCTCGGTTACACTCTCCACACACTCGTTTACTCTCTCCACACTCACAGTTATATTCTCTAAACACTCGGTTACGTTTTCCACACACTCGGTTACACTTTCTACAAACTCACGGTTACACTCTCCAGACTCACGGTTACATTCTCCAAACACTCGGTTTCACTCTCCACCCTCTCGTTTACACTCACCACACTCTCGGTTACACTCTCCACGCACACGGTTAAACTGTCCACACAAGTGGTAACAATCTACACACTCACTTACACTCTCCATACAAACGGTTACACTCTCCATACTCTCGTTTATACTCTCCACACTTGCGGTTACACACTCTACGCACTCGGTTACACTTTACTCACTCTCGGTTACACTTTCCTCACTCTCGGTTACATGCTCCACACATGTGATTACTCTCTCCCCATAATCGGGTACATTCTGCACACTCTCGGTTACACTCTCCACAGTCTCTGTTACACTCTTCACACTCTTGGTTACAATCCCACACTCTCTGTTACGCTCTCCACACACTCGGTTACACTTTCTATGCAATCATGGTTACACTCTCAACATACTCGGTTAAACTCTCCACACTCACTGTTATACTCTCCAAACACTCGGTTACCCTCTCCAAACTCTCGTTTATACTCTGCACACTCTCGGTTACACTCTCCACACAAATGGTTACACTCTCCGTCCTCTCAGTTACACTCTCCAACTCTCGGTTACACTCTCTACACTCACGGTTACACTCTTCACATTCTCAGTTACAATTTCACCACTCTCAGTTACACTCTCCCCACACTCGGTTACGCTATCTACACCCTTATGGTGACACTCGCCACAGACTCGGTTACACTCTCCACACCCACGGTTACATTCTCCAAACACTCGGTTACACTCTCCACACTTTCGTTTACACTCTCCACACTCACGATTACACTCTCCTCACTCTCGGTTACACTCTCCTCACTCTTGGTTACACTCTCCACACGTACGATTACACACTCCACACACATACGGCTAAACTGTGCACACACGTGGTAATACTCTCCACACTGTCGGTTACACTCTCCATACAAACTGTTACACTCTCCATACTCTCGGTTACACTCTCCATCTCTCGGTTACACTCTCCATCTCTCGGTTACACTCTCCACAATTTCAGTTAAACTTCACGCACTCGGTTACACTCTCCACACATTCCGTTACACACTCCACACACTCGGTTACACTCTCCACACTCTTGGTTACACACTCCATATTCACGTTTACACTCTCCATCTCTCGGTTACACTCTCCATGCACTCGCTTATGCTTTCCTCACTCTTGATTACACTCACCACACTCTCGGTTTCACTCTGCACACTCGCGGTTACTCTATCAACACATGCATTTATGTTCTCCACACAGGCAGTTACACTCTCCACACACTCGGTACAATCTGCAGACACTCGGTTACACTCTCCACACACTCGGTTACACTCTCCACACACTCGGTTACACTCTCTACACTCTCGGTTACACTCTCTACACTCACGGTTACACTCTTCACATTCTCAGTTACAATTTCCACACCCTCAGTTACAATTTCCACACTCTCAGTTACACTCTCCCCACACTCGGTTACGCTTTCTATACCCTTACGGTGACACTCGCCACAGACTCGGTTACACTCTCCACACTCACAGTTACATTCTCCAAACACTCGGTTACACTCTCCACAATTTCGTTTACACTTTCCACACTCACGATTACACTCTCCTCACTCTCGGTTACAGTCTACGCGCATACGCGTACATTTTCTACACACATACGGCTAAACTGTGCACACACGTGGTAATACTCTCCACGCTGTCGGTTACACTCTCCATACAAACTGTTACACTCTCCATACTCTCGGTTACACTCTCCATACTCTCGGTTACACTCTCCACACACTCGGTTATACTCTCCACACACGTGATTACACTCTCCACACTCTTGTTTGCTCTCTCCACACACTCGGATACATTCTCCAAACTCACACTTACATTCTCCAAACACCTGGTAATGCTCTCCACACGCTCGGTTAAACTTCCTACATGCTCGGTTACACTCTCCACAGTCTCTGTTACACTCTTCACACTCTTGGTTACAATCTCCACACTCTTCGTTACGCTCTCCCCACACTCGGTTACACTTTCTATACAATCATGGTAAGACTCCCAACATACTCGGTTAAAATCTCCACACTCACTGTTACATTCTCCAAACACTCGGTTACCCTCTCCAAACTCTCGTTTATACTCTGCACACTCTGGGTTACACTCTCCATACAAATGGTTACACTCTCCATACTCTCAGTTACACTCTCCATACAAATGGTTACACTCTCCGTACTCTCGGTTACACTCTCCAAACTCTCGGTTACACTCACCACACTTTCAGGTGCACTCTCCACGCATTCCGTTACCCTTTCCTCACTCTTGGTTACACTCTCCACACTCTCGGTTACGCTCTCCACACACGTGATTACACTCTCCACAATCTCATTTGCACTCTCCAAACACGCGATTACACTCTCAGTTACGCTCTCCATACACTCGGTAACACTTTCCACACTCTCGGATACAGTCTCCATACTCACAGTTACATTCTTCACACTTTTGGTTACACTCTCCGCACACGCGATTACATTCTCCACACAAACGGTAACACTCTCCATACACGTGGATACATCTCCGTACTCTCGGTTATACTCTTCTCACTCTTGGTTACACTCTCCACACTCTTGCTTACACTCTCCACACTCTCCTCACTCTCGGTTACACTCTCCACACACATGGTTAATCTGTCCACGCACGTGGTAACACTCTACACATTGTCGCTTACACTCTCCATACAAACGGTTATATTCTCCATACAAACGGTTACACTCTCCACGCTTCTGGTTACACTCTCCAAACTTGCAGTTACACACTATATGCAATCAGTTACACTTTCCTCACTCTCGGTTACACCTTCCACACTCGCGGTTACACTCTCCACACAATCTGTAACACTCTCCACACACGCGGTTGCACTCTCCACACTCTCGGTTACAGTCTCGTCACTCCCCGTTACACGCTCCGCACACGCGATTACACTCTCCACACACATACAGTTAAATTGTGCACAGACGTGGTAACACTCTCCACACTTTCGGTTACACTCTCCATCTCTCGGTTACACTCTCCATACTCTCGGTTACACTCTCCACACTGTCGGTTACACTCTCCATCTCTCGGTTACACTCACCACACTTTCAGTTACACTCTCCATCCATTCGGTTACACTCTCCACATACTTGGTTACACTCTCCACACACTCGGTACAATCTGCAGACACTCGGTTACACTCTCCACACACTTGGTTACACTCTCCACACTTTCGATAACACTCTCCACACACGCCATTACACTCTCCACATAATCGGGTACACTCTGCACACTCTGTGTTACACTCTCTACAGTCTCTGTTACACTCTTCACACTCTTGGTTACAATCTCCACACTCTCTGTTACGTTCTCCGCACACTCGGTTACATTTTCTATACAATCATGGTTACGCTCTCAACATACTCGGTTAAACTCTCCGCACTCACGGTTACATTCTCCAAACACTCGGTTACCCTCTCCAAACTCTCGTTTATACTCTCCACACTCTCGGTTACACTCTTCTCACTGTCGGTTACACTCCCCTCACTCTCGGTTACATTCTCCATACAAATGGTTACACTCTCCGTACTCTCGGTTACACTCTCCGTACTCTCTGTTACACTCACCACACTTTCAGGTGCACTCTCCACGCATTCCGTTACACTTTCCTCACTCTCGGTTACACTCTCCAAACTCTCGGTTATACTCTCCACACATGCGATTACACGCTCCACACTCTCATTTGCACTCACACACGCGAATACACTCTCCACACTCTCAGTTGCACTCTCCACACACTCGGTAACACTTTGCTCACTCTCGGTCAAATTCTCCACACTCTCGGTTATACTCTCCACACACGTAATTACAGTCTCCACACTCTTGTTTGCTCTCTCCACACACTCGGATACATTCTCCAAACTCACACTTACATTCTCCAAACACCTGGTTATGCTCTCCACACGCTCGGTTACACGTTCTACACACTCGGTTACACTCTCCACAGTCTCTGTTACACTCTTCACACTCTTGGTTACACTCTCCAAAGTCTCTGTTACACTCTTCACACTCTTGGTTACAATCTCCACACTCTCCGTTACGCTTTCCACACAATCGGTTACACTTTCTATACAATGATGGTTACACTCTCAACATACTAGGTTAAACTCTCCACACTCACTGTTACACACTCCAAACACTCGGTTACCCTCTCCAAACTCTCGTTTATACTCTGCACACTCTCGGTTACACTCTTCTCACTGTCGGTTACACTCCCCTCACTCTCGGTTACATTCTCCATACAAATGGTTACACTCTCCGTACTCTCGGTTACACTCTCCGTACTCTCGGTTACACTCTCCAAACTCTCGGTTACACTCTCCAAACTCTCGGTTACACTCACCACACTTTCAGGTGCACTCACCACGCATTCCGTTACACTTTCCTCACTCTCGGTTACACTCTCCACACTCTCGATTAAACTCTCCACACACGTGATTACACTCTCCACACTCTCATTTGCATTCTCCACACACTCGGTAACACTTTCCTCACTCGGATACACTCTCCACACTGAAAGTTACATTCTTCACACTCTCGGTTACACTCTCCGCACATGCGATTACATTCTCTACACACACGGTAACACTCTCCATACACGTGGATACACTCTCCATACTCTCGGTTATACTCTTCTCACACTCGGTTACATTGTCCAAACTCTCGGTTGAACTCTCCACACACGTGATTACAGTCTCCACACTCCTGTTTGCAATCTCCACACACTCGGTTACACTCTCCACACAGGCAGTTACACTCTCCACACACTCGGGTACAATCTGCAAACACTCGGTTACACTTTTTACACACTAGGTTACACTCTCCACACACACGGTTTCACTCTGCACACACGGTTACTCTATCGACGCACGCGTTTATGCTCTCCACACATGCGGTTACAATCCCCACACTCACAGTTACACTCTTCACATTCTCGGTTACAATTTCCACATTCTCGGTTACACTCTCTACACAAGCGATTACATTCTCCACACACACGGTAACACGCTCCATACAAGTGGATACACTGTCCATACTCTCGGTTATACTCTTCCCGCTCTCGGTTACACTCTCCACACAAGTGATTACACTCTCCACACACTCGGTTACACTCTCCACACTCACAGTTACTTTCTCCACACTCTTGGTTACACTCTCCACACGCTCGGTTCCACTTTCCACACTCTCGGATACACTCTCCACACTCACAGTTACATTCTTCACACTCTCGGTTACACTCTCCGCACACGCAATTACATTCTCCACACACATGGTAACACTCTCCATACACGTGGATACACTCTCCAAACACTCGGTTATACTCTTCTCACTCTTGGTTACACTCTCTACACACTCGGTTAAACTCTCCACATACGTGATTACAGTCTCCACACTCCTGTTTGCACTCTCCACACACGCGATTACTCTCTCCACGCACACGGTTAAACTGTCCACACAAGTGGTAACAATCTACACACTCACTTACACTCTCCATACAAACAGTTACACTCTCCACACTCTCGTTTATACTCTCCACACTTGCTGTTACACACTCTACGCACTCGTTTACACGTTACTCACTCTCGGTTACACTTTCCTCACTCTCGGTTACATGCTCCACACATGTGATTACTCTCTCCCCATAATCGGGTACACTCTGCACACTCTCGTTTACACTCTCCACACTCTCCTCACTCTCGGTTACACTTTCCTCACTCTGTTACCCTCTCCACACTCTGTTACACTCTCCACACTCTCTGTTACACTCTCCACACTCTCTGTTACACTCTCCACACTCACAGTTACACTCTCAACACTCACAGTTACACTCTCCACACACGCAATTACACTCTCCACATAATTGGGTACACTCTGCACACTCTGGGTTACACTCTCCACAGTCTCTGTTACACTCTTCACACTCTTGGTTACATTCTCCACACTCTCTGTTACGCTCTCCACACACTCGGTTACACTTTCTAGACAATCACGGTTACACTCTCAACATACTCGGTTAAACTCTGCGCACTCACTGTTACATTCTCCAAACACTCGGTTACCCTCTCCAAACTCTCGTTTATACTCTGCACACTCTCGGTTACACTCTCCATACAAATGGTTACACTCTCCGTCCTCTCAGTTACACTCTCCAAACTCTCGGTTACACTCACCACACACTAGGTAACACTTTCCACACTCTCGGATACACTATCCACCCTCACAGTTACATTCTTCACACTCTCGGTGACACTCGCCTCACTCTTTTTTACACTCTCCATACAAATGGTTACACACTCTGTACTCTCGGTTACACTCTCCAAACTCTCGGTTACATTCACCACACTTTCAGGTGCACTCTCCACGCATTCCGTTACACTCTCCACACTCTCGGTTACACTCTCCGTACTCTCGGTTACACTCTCCATACAAATGGTTACACTCTCCGTACTCTCGGTTACACGCTCCAAACTCTCGGTTACACTCACCACACTTTCAGGTGCACTCTCCACGCATTCTGTTACACTTTCCTCACTCTCGGTTACACTCTCCACACTCTTGGTTACACTCTCCAAACACTCAGTTACACTCACCACACTTTCAGGTGCACTCTCCACGCATTCCGTTACACTTTCCTCACTCTCGGTTACACTCTCCACACTCTCGGTTATACTCTCCACACATGTGATTACACGCTCCACACTCTCATTTGCACTCACACACGCGATTACACTCTCCACACTCTCAGTTACACTCTACACACATTCGGTAAAACTTTCCTCACTCTAGGTTACACTCTCCACACTCTCGGTTAGACTCTCCGTACTCTCGGTTACACTCTCCATACAAATGGTTACACTCTCCGTCCTCTCAGTTACACTCTCCACACACTTGGTTACACTCTACACACATTCGGTAAAACTTTCCTCACTCTCGGTTACACTCTCCACACTCTTGTTTGCTCTCACCACACACTCGGATACATTCTCCAAACTCACACTTACATTCTCCAAACACCTGGTTATGCTCTCCACACGCTCGGTTAAACTTTCTACACGCGCGTTTACACTCTCCACAGTCTCTGTTACACTCTTCACTCTCTTGGTTACACTCTCCACAGTCTCTGTTACACTCTTCACACTCTTGGTTACACTCTCCACAGTCTCTGTTACACTCTTCACACTCTTGTTTACACTCTCCACAGTCTCTGTTACACTCTTCACACTCTTGGTTACACTCTCCAAAGTCTCTGTTACACTCTTCACACTCTTGGTTACAATCTCCACACTCTCTGTTACGCTCTCCACACACTCGGTTACACTTTCTATACAATCATGGTTACACTCTCAACATACTCGGTTAAACTCTCCACACTCACTGTTACACTCTCCAAACACTCGGTTACCCTCTCCAAACTCTCGTTTATACTCTGCACACTCTGGGTTACACTCTCCATACAAATGGTTACACCCTCCGTACTCTCGGTTACACTCTCCAACCTCTCGGTTACACTCACCACACTTTCAGGTGCACTCTCCACGCATTCCGTTACACTTTCCTCACTCTCGGTTACACTCTCCACACTCTCGGTTACACTCTCCGTACTCTCGCTTACACTCTCCATACAAATGGTTACACTCTCCGTACTCTCGGTTACACTCTCCAAACTCTCGGTTACACTCACCACACTTTCAGTTGCACTCTCCACGCATTCCGTTACACTTTCCTCACGCTTGGTTACACATTCTACACACTCGGTTACACTCTCCACAGTCTCTGTTACACTCTTCACACTCTCGTTTACACTCTCCACACTCTCCTCACTCTCGGTTACACTTTCCTCACTCTCAGTTACACTCTCCACACTCTGTTACACTCTCCACACTCACAGTTACACTCTCAACACTCACAGTTACACTCTCCACACACGCAATTACACTCTCCACATAATCGGGTACACTCTGCACACTCTGGGTTACACTCTCTACAGTCTCTGTTACACTCTTCACACTCTTTGTTACAATCTCCACACTCTCTGTTACGCTCTCCACACACTCGGTTACACTTTCTATACGATCATGGTTACACTCTCAACATACTCGGTTAAACTCTGTGCACTCACGGTTACATTCTCCAAACACTCGGTTACCCACTCCAAACTCTCGTTTATACTCTCCACACTCTCGGTTACACTCTTCTCACTTTCGGTTACACTCCCCTCACTCTCGGTTAAACTCTCCATACAAATGGTTACACTCTCTGTACTCTCGCTTACACTCTCCAAACTCTCGGTTACACTCACCACACTTTCAGGTGCACTCTCCACGCATTCCGTTACACTTTCGTCACTCTCGGTTACACTCTTCACACTCTTGGTTACACTCTCCAAACTCTCGGTTACACTCACCACACTTTCAGGAGCACTCTCCACGCATTCCGTTACACTCTCCTCACTCTTGGTTACACTCTCCACACTCTCGGTTACACTCTCCGTACTCTCGGTTACACTCTCCAAATTCTCGGTTACACTCACCACACTTTCAGGTGCACTCTCCACGCATTCCGTTACACTTTCCTCACTCTCGGTTACACTCTCCACACTCTCGGTTATACTCTCCACACATGTGATTACACGCTCCACACTCTCATTTGCACTCACACACGCGATTACACTCTCCACACTCTCAGTTACACTCTACACACATTCGGTAAAACTTTCCTCACTCTGGGTTACACTCTCCAAACTCTCAGTTATACTCTCCACACACCTGATTACACTCTCCACACTCTTGTTTGCTCTCTCCACACACTCGGATACATTCTCCAAACTCACAGTTACATTCTCCAACACCTGGTTATGCTCTCCACACGCTCGGTTACACTTTCTACACACTCGGTTACACTCTCCACAGTCTCTGTTACACTTTTCACACTCTTGGTTACACTCTCCACACTGTCGTTTACACTCTCCACACTCTCCTCACTCTTGGTTACACTTTCCTCACTCTGTTACCCTCTCCACACTCTGTTACACTCTCCACACTCTCTGTTACACTCTCCACACTCTGTTACACTCTCCACACTCTCTGTTACACTCTCCACACTCTCTGTTACATTCTCCACACTCACAGTTACACTCTCAACACTCACAGTTACACTCTCCACACACGCAATTACACTCTCCACATAATTGGGTACACTCTGCACACTCTGGGTTACACTCTCCACAGTCTCTGTTACACTCTTCACACTCTTGGTTACATTCTCCACACTCTCTGTTACGCTCTCCACACACTCGGTTACACTTTCTAGACAATCATGGTTACACTCTCAACATACTCGGTTAAACTCTGCGCACTCACTGTTACATTCTCCAAACACTCGGTTACCCACTCCAAACTCTCGTTTATACTCTCCACACTCTCGGTTACACTCTTCTCACTGTCGGTTACACTCCCCTCACTCTCAGTTAAACTCTCCCTACAAATGGTTACACTCTCCGTACTCTCGGTTATACTCTCCAAACTCTCGGTTACACTCACCACACTTTCAGGTGCACTCTCCACGCATTCCGTTACACTTTCCTCACTCTCGGTTACACTCTCCACACTCTCGGTTACACTCTCCACACACGTGATTACACTCTCCACACTCTCATTTGCACTCTCCACACACGCGATTACACTCTCAGTTACACTCTCCACACACTCGGTAACACTTTCCACACTCTCGGATACAGTCTCCACACTCACAGTTACATTCTTCACACTTTTGGTTACACTCTCCGCACACGCAATTACACTCTCCACACACACGGTAACATTCTCCATACACGTGGATACACTCTCCGTACTCTCGGTTATACTCTTCTCACTCTTGGTTACACTCTCCACACTCTCGTTTACACTCTCCACACTCTCCTCAGTCTCAGTTACACTCTCCACACACACGGTTAATCTGTCCACGCACGTGGTAACACTCTACACATTGTCGCTTACACTCTCCATACAAACGGTTATATCTCCATACAAACGGTTACACTCTCCACACTTACGGTTACACTCTCAAACTTGCAGTTACACACTCTACGCATTCGGTTACACTTCCCTCACTCTCGGTTACACCCTCCACACTCGCGGTTACAATCTCCACACAATCTGTAACACTCTCCACACACGCGGTTGCACTCTCCACACTCTCGGATACACTCTCCACACTTTGGTTTACACTCTCCACACTCTTGGTTACACTCTCCTCACTCTCGGTTAGTCTCGTCACTCCCCGTTACACGCTCCGCACACGCGATTACACTCTCCACACACATACGGTTAAATTGTGCACCGACGTGGTAACACTCTCCACACTGTCGGTTACACTCTCCATCTCTCGGTTACACTCTCCATACTCTCGGTTACACTCTCCACACTGTCGGTTACACTCTCCATCTCTCGGTTACACTCACCACACTTTCGGTTACACTCTCCATCCACTCGGTTACATTCTCCACATACTTGGTTACACTCTCCACACTGTCGGTTACACTCTCCATCTCTCGGTTACACTCTCCATGCACTCGGTTACATTCTCCACATATTTTGTTACCCTCTCCACACTCTTGGTTACACTCTCCATACTCATGTTTACACGCACCACACTCTCCACACACTCGGTTTCACTCTGCACACACGGTTACTCTATCGACACACGCGTTTATGTTCTCCACACAGGCAGTTACACTCTCCACACACTCGGTACAATCTGCAGACACTCGGTTACACTCTCCACACACTCGGTTACACTCTCCACACACTCGGTTACACTCTCCACACTTTCGTTTACACTCTCCACACACGCAATTACACTCTCCACATAATCGGGTACAATCTGCACACTCTGGGTTACACTCTCTACAGTCTCTGTTACACTCTTCACACTCTTTGTTACAATCTCCACACTCTCTGTTACGCTCTCCACACACTCGGTTACACTTTCTATACAATCATGGTTACACTCTCAACATACTCGGTTAAACTCTCCACACTCACTGTTACACTCTCCAAACACTCGGTTACCCTCTCCAAACTCTCGTTTATACTCTCCACACTCTCGGTTACACTCTTCTCACTGTCGGTTACACTCCCCTCACTCTCGGTTACATTCTCCATATAAATGGTTACACTCTCCGTACTCTCACTTACACTCTCCGTACTCTCGGTTACACTCACCACACTTTCAGGTGCACTCTCCACGCATTCCGTTACACTTTCCTCACTCGGTTACATTCTCCACACTCTCGGTTACACTCTCCACACACGTGATTACACTCTCCACAGTCTCATTTGCACTCTCCACACACGCGATTACACTCTCCACACTCTCTGTTACACTCTCCACACACTCGGTTAAATTCTCCACACATGTGATTACAGTCTCCACACTCTTGTTTGCACTCTCCACACCTCGGTTACACTTTCTACACAGGCAGTTACACTCTGCACACACTCGGGTACAATCTGCAGACACTCGGTTACACTTTTTACACACTCGGTTACACTCTCCACGCTCTCGGTTACAATCTTCAAACTCTCGGTTACACTTTCCTCACTCTCGGTTACACTCTCCACACACTCGCTTTCACTCTGCACACACGGTTACTCTATCGACACATGCGTTTATGCTCTCCAAACAAGCGGTTACACTCCCCACGCTCACGGTTACACTCTTCACATTCTCGGTTACAATTTCCACACTCTCGTTTACACTCTCCGCACAAGTGATTACATTCTCCACGCACACGGTAACACTCTCCATACACGTGGATACACTCTCCATACTCTCGGTTATACTCTTCTCACTCTCGGTTACACTCTCCACACACGTGATTACAGTCTCCACACTCTTGTCTGCATTCTCCACACATGTGATTACACTCTCCACACACTCGGATACACTCTCCAAACTGACAGTTACATTCTCCAAACACCTGGTTATGCTCTCCACACGCTCGCTTACACTTTCTACACATTCACGGTTACACTCTCCACACACTCGTTTACTCTCTCCACAATCTCGGTTACACTCTCCTCACTCTCGGTTACACTCTCCACACTCTCGGTTACACTCTCCACGCACACGGTTAATCTTCCCACACACGTGGTAACACTCTACACACTGTTGCTTACATTCTCCATACAAACGGTTACACTCGCCATACTCTCGGTTACACTGTCTGCACTTGCGGTTACACTCTCCAAACTTGCTGTTACACACTCTACGCAGTCGGTTACACTTTCCTCACTCTCGGTTACACTCTCCACACTCACTGTTACACTCTCCACACACTCGGTTTCACTCTGCACACTCACAGTTATTCTATCGACACACGCGTTTATGTTCTCCACACAGGCAGTTACACTCTCCAGACACTCGGTACAATCTGCAGACACTCGGTTACACTCTCCACACACTCGGTTACACTCTCCACACACTCAGTTACACTCTCCACACACTCGGTTACACTCTCCACACACTCGGTTTCACTCTGCACACTCACAGTTATTCTATCGACACACGCGTTTATGTTCTCCACACAGGCAGTTACACTCTCCAGACACTCGGTACAATCTGCAGACACTCGGTTACACTCTCCACACACTCGGTTACACTCTCCACACACTCAGTTACACTCTCCACACACTCGGTTACACTCTCCACACACTCGGTTACACTCTCTACACGCTCGGTTACACTCTCTACACTCTCGGTTACACTCTCTACATTCACGGTTACACTCTCTACACTCACGGTTACAATTTCCACACTCTCAGTTACACTCTCCCCACACTCGGTTACACTATCTACACCCTTACGGTGACACTCGCCACAGACTCGGTTACACTCTCCACACTCACGGTTACATTCTGCAAACACTCGGTTACACTCTTCACACTTTCGTTTACACTCTCCACACTCACGGTTACACTCTCCTCACTCTCGGTTACACGCTCCTCACTCTCGGTTACACTCTCCGCACATACGATTACACACTCCACACACATACGGCTAAACTGTGCACACGCGTGGTAACACTCTCCATACTCTCGGTTACACTCTCCATCTCTCAGTTACGCTCTCCACAATTTCAGTTAAACTCTCCATGCACTCGGTTACAATCTCCACACTCTCGGTTACACTTTCCACACAATCGGTTACACTCTCCACGTACGCGGTTACACTCTCCACACTCTTGGTTACACTCTCCACACTCATGGTTACACTCTCCACACATTCGGTTACACTCTCCACACTCTTGGTTACACACTCCACATTCACGTTTACACTCTTCATCTCTCATTTACACTCTCCAAGCACTCGCTTACACTTTCCTCGCTCTCGGTTACTTTCTCCACACTCTTGGTTACACTCCCCACACACTCGGTAACACTTTCCACACTCTCGGATACACTCTCCGCACTCACAGTTACTTTCTCCACACTCTTGGTTACACTTTCCACACACTCGGTAACTCTTTCCACACTCTTGGATACACTCTCCACACTCACATTTACTTTCTGCACACTCTTGGTTACACTCTCCACACATTCGGTTACACACTCCACGCACTCGCTTACACTTTCCACACTCTCGGATACACTCTCCACACTCACAGTTACATTCTTCACACTCTCGGTTACACTCTCCGCACACGCAATTACATTCTCTACGCACACGGTAACACTCTCCATACACGTGGATACACTCTCCATACACTCGGTTATACTCTTCTCACTCTTGGTTACACTCTCCACACACTCGGTTACACTCTCCACACTCACTGTTACATTCTCCACACAATCAGTTATACTGTCCACACTCTCACGTACACTCTCCACACTCTCGGTTACACTCTCCACACACGCGGTTACACTCTCCACATTATTGATTACACTCTCCATACAGGCGGTTGCAATCTCCACACACTCGGGTACAATCTGCAGACACTCGGTTACACTTTCTACAAAGTCAGTTACACTCTCCACACACTCAGTTACACTCTACTCACTCTTGGTTACACTCTTCACAGACTCAGTTACACTCTCCACACTCACAGTTGCATTCCCCAAACACTCGGTTACACTCCCCACACTTTGGTTTACACTCTCCACACCCTTGGTTACACTCTCCTCACTCTTGGTTACACGCTCCGCACACGTGATTACACTCTCCACACACATACGGTTAAACTGTGCGCACACGTGGTTACACTCTCCACACTGTTGGTTATATTCTACACACCCTTGGTTACAATCTCCGCACTCTCGGTTACACTCTCCTCACTCTCGGTTACACTCTCCACACTCGCGTTTACTCTATCGACACACGTGTTTATGCTCTCCACACACGCGGTTACACTCTCCGCACTCTCGGTTACAGTCTCCATACAGGTGGTTACACTCTCCACACACTCGGGAACAATCTGCGGACACTCGGTTACACTTTCTACACACTCAGTTACACACTCCACACTCTCGGTTACACTCTCCACACTCTCGGTTAAACTCTCCGCACACGCGATTACACTCTCCACATACTCGGTTACACTTTCTACACTGACGGTTACATTCTCCAAACACTTGGTTACACTCTCCACACTTTCGGTTACACTCTCCACACAATCATTTATACTCTCCACATACGCGGTAACACTCTCCACACTCTTGGTTACACTCTCCACACACTCGGTAACACTCTCCACACTCTCGGTTACACTTTCTACACACTCGGTTACACTCTCCACACACTCGGTTACACTCTCCACACTCACTGTTACACTCTCCACACAATCGGTTACACTCTCCACACTCGCCGCACTCTCGGTTACACTCTCCACACACGCGGTTACTCTCCAGACTCTCGCTTATACTCTCCACACTCTCTGTTACACTCTTCACACTCACGTTTACACTCTCCACATTCTCGGTTTCACTCTTCACACTCACGGTTACACTCTCCACACTCATGGTTACACTCTCCACACACGCGGTTACACTCTCCACACTCATGGTTACACTCTCCACACACGCGGTTACACTGTCCATACTTTGGTTTCAATCTCCATACAAATGGTTACACGCTTCACACGCGGTTACACTCTGCACAGACGCGGTTACACTCTCCCCACTCTCGGTTACACTCTCCTCACTCTCGGTTACACTCTCCACAGTCTCTGTTACACTATCCTCACACTCGGTTACACTCTCCACACTCACGGTTACTCTCCACAGACTCGGTTAAACTCTCAACACTCCCAGTTATCCTCTCCATACTCACGTTTACTCTCTCTGCACTCTTGTTTACACTCTCCACACTGTCGGTTACACTCTCCACAGACAAGGTTACACTCTTTACACTTACGGTTATGCTCTCCACGCTCTCGGTCATACTCTCCGCACATGTGATTGCACTCTAGACACACGGTTACACTGTCCACACACACGGTTACACTGTCCACACACACGGTTACACTCTCCTCACTCTTGGTTACACTCTCCTCACTCTTGGTTACACACTCCTCACTCTCGGTTACACTCTCCACACTCTCGGTTACACTCTCCACACTCACAGTTACACTATCCTCACTCTCGGTTACACTCCCCTCACTCTCGCTTACACTCTACACACACCTGGTTGCACTATCCACACTCTCGGTTACACTCTCAATACTTTCGGTTACACTCTACACACTCAGGGTTACACTGCCCACACTCACGGTTACACTCTTGACACATTCGGTTACACTTTCTACACACTCACTGTTACACTCTCCACACTCACGGTTACTCTCCACAGACTCGGTTAAACTCTCAACACTCTTGGTTATCCTCCCCATACACACGTTTACTCTCTCTGCACTCTCGGTTACACTCTCCACACTCACTGTTACACTCTCCACCCAATCGGTTACACTCGCCACACACGTGGTTACACTCTCCACACTCTCGGTTACACTGTCCAGACTCTCGCTTATACTCTCCACACTCTCGGTTACACTCTCCACAGTCTCTGTTACACTCTTCACACTCACGTTTACACTCTCCATATTCTCGGTTTCACTCTCCACACTCTCATTTCCACGCTGCACACTCATGGTTACACTCTCCACACTCTCGGTTACACTCTCCAAACACTCGGTTACGCTTTCCATACTGTTGGTTTCAATCTCCATACAAATGGTCACACACTTCACACGCGGTTACACTCTCCACAGACGCGGTTACACTCTCCACACTCTCGGTTACACTCTCCTCACTCTCGGTTACACTCTCCAGACTCACGGTTACATTCTCCACACAAGTGATTAAACTCTCCAGAGTTGGTTACTCTCTCCACACTCTCGGGTACACTCTCCACACACAGGTTTACATCTCCAGACGCGGTTAAACTCGACACACTCGCAGTTACAAACTCCACACTCAGTTACACTCTCCACAGACGCGGTTATACTCTCCAGACTCTTGGTTACAGTCTCCCCACTCTCGGTTACACTCTCCAGTCTCGGTTACATGCTACTCATTTGCGGTTACATTCTCGACACAAATGATTACACACTCTAGACGTGGTTACACTCTCCACACTCACGGTTACACTCCACACTTTCGGTTACACTCTCGACACAAGCGGTTACACTCTCCAGACGTGGTTACACCCTCCACGCTCTCGGTTACACTATCCAGACTCGGTTACTCTCTCCACATTCTCGGTTTCACTCTCCACACTCACGTTTACACTCTCCACACAATCGGTTACACTCTCCACAATCAGTTACACCATCCTCACTCTCGGTTACATTCTCCACACACTCGGATCCACGCTCCACTCTCAGTTTTACACTCTCCACACACTCTATTACACTCTCCACAATCAGTTACACCATCCACACCCTCGGTCACACTCTCCACAATCTTGGTTACAATCTCCACAGACGCGTTTACACTCTCCAGACTCTCGTTTACACTCTCTCCAATCTCATTTACACTCTCCAGACTCGGGTACACTCTCCACAGACTCGGTTACACTATCCACACGAGCAATTACTCTCTCCATACTTGGTTACACTCTCCACACCCACGGTTCCACTCCCCACACTCTCGGTTCCACTCTCCTCACCCTCGGGTACACTCTCTAGAGTCTCTTTTACACTCTCCCCACCCTCGGTTACACCCTCCACACTCAGCGTAAAAGTCTACACACTCACGATTACAGTCTCCACACCCTCAGTTACCCTCTACACACTCACGGTTACACTCTCCACAAACTCGGTTACACTCTCCGCACATGCGGTTACACACTCCACACTCACAGTTACATTCTTCACACTCGCGGTTACACTCTCCACACATGCGGTTACACTCTTTACGCTCACGGTTACGCTCTCCACACTCATGGTTACATTCTCCACACAAGCGATTAAACTCTCCAGAGTTGGTTACACTCTCCACACACATGTTTACATCTCCAGATGCATTTAAACTCTACACACTCGCAATTACAAACTCCACACTCAGTTACACTCTACACAGATGCGGTTACACTCTCCACACTTTCGGTTACACTCTCGACACAAATGATTACACACTCCAGATGTGGTTACACTCTCCACACTCATGGTTACATGCTCCACACTTTTGGTTACACTCTCCACACTCAGGTTTACACTCTCCACACTCTCGGTTACACTATCCAGAATTGGTTACTCTCTCCACACTCTCGGTTACTCTCTCCACACTCTCGGTTACACTCTCCACACACTCGGTTCCACGCTCCACACTCACGATTACACTCTCCACACACTTGGTTACATCTCCACACTCTTGGTTACACTCTCCACTCTCACGATTACATTCTCCACTCTCACGATTACACTCTCCACAAAAGCGGTTACATTCTCCACAATCAGTTACACCATCCACCCTCTCGGTTACACTCTCCACACTCTCGGTTACACTCTCCACACACTCAGTTACACTCTGCACACTCGCGATTACTCTATCGACACATGCATTTTTGTTCTCCACACAGGCGGTTACACTCTCCACACACTCGTGTATAATCTCTCGGCACTCGGTTAAAATTTCTACACACACAGTTAAACTTTCTACACACTTGGTTACACTTTCCTCACACTCACGGTTACACTATCCAGACTCGGTTAAACTCTCCACATTCTCGGTTTCACTCTCCACACTCACGGTTCCACGCTTCACACTTATAGTTACACTCTCCACACAATCGGTTACACTCTCCAGACATTCGGTTCCACACTCCACCCTCACGGTTACACTCTCCACACAATCGGTTACATTTCCACACTCTTGGTTACACTCTCCACTCTCACGGTTACATTCTCCACACTCACGGTTACACTCTCCACAAAGGCTGTTACATTCTCCACAATCAGTTTCACCATCCTCACTCTTGGTTACAATCTCCACAGACGCGTTACACTCTCCAGACGTGGTTACACTCTCCACGCTCTCGCTTACACTCTCCACGCTCTCGGTTACACTCTCCACACTCTCGGTTACACTATCCAGACTCGGTTACTCTCTCCACATTCTCGGTTTCACTCTCCACAATCAGTTACACCATCCTCACTCTCGGTTACACACTCCACACACTCGGTTCCACACTCCACACTCCCATTTACACTCTCCACACACTCGGTTACACTCTCCACACTCTTGGTTACACTCTCCACACACGCGGTTACACTCTTTATGCTCACGGTTACTCTCTCCACACTCACGGTTACATTCTCCACACAAGTGATTAACTCTCCAGAGTTGGTTACTCTCTCCACACTCTCGGGTACACTCTCCACACACTCATGTACAATCTCTCGGCACTTGGTTAAACTTTCTACGCACTCAGTTAAACTTTCTACACACTTGGTTACACTTTCCTCACACTCACGGTTACACTTTCCAGAATCGGTTAAACTCTCCACATTCTCGGTTTCACTCTCCACACTCACGGTTCCACGCTTCACACTTATAGTTACACTCTCCACACAATCGGTTACACTCTCCAGACATTCGATTCCACACTCCACACTCACGGTTACACTCTCCACACAATCGGTTACATTTCCACACTCTTGGTTACACTCTCCACTCTCACGGTTACATTTTCCACACTCACGGTTACACTCTCCACAAAGGCTGTTACATTCTCCACAATCAGTTTCACCATCCTCACTCTCGGTTACATTCTCCACACTCTTGGTTACAATCTCCACAGATGCGTTACACTCTCCAGACGTGGTTACACTCTCCACGCTCTCGCTTACACTCTCCACGCTCTCGGTTACACTCTCCACACTCTCGGTTACACTCTCCACACAATCGGTTACACTCTGCACACTCGCGATTACTCTATCGACACATGCATTTTTGTTCTCCACACAGGCGGTTACACTCTCCACACACTCGTGTACAATCTCTCGGCACTTGGTTAAAATTTCTACACACTCAGTTAAACTTTCTACACACTTGGTTACACTTTCCTCACACTCACGGTTACACTATCCAGACTCGGTTAAACTCTCCACATTCTCGGTTTCACTCTCCACACTCACGGTTCCACGCTTCACACTTATAGTTACACTCTCCACACAATCGGTTACACTCTCCAGACATTCGGTTCCACACTCCACCCTCACGGTTACACTCTCCGCACAATCGGTTACATTTCCACACTCTTGGTTACACTCTCCACTCTCACGGTTACATTCTCCACACTCACGGTTACACTCTCCACAAAGGCTGTTACATTCTCCACAATCAGTTTCACCATCCTCACTCTTGGTTACAATCTCCACAGACGCGTTACACTCTCCAGACGTGGTTACACTCTCCACGCTCTCGGTTACACTCTCCACACTCTCGGTTACACTATCCAGACTCGGTTACTCTCTCCACATTCTCGGTTTCACTCTCCACAATCAGTTACACCATCCTCACTCTCGGTTACACACTCCACACACTCGGATCCACGCTCCACACTCATGATTACACTCTCCACACACTCGGTTACATTCTCTACACTCACGGTTACAGTCTCCACACACTCTGTTCCACGCTCCACACTCACTTTTACACTCTCCACACACTCGGTTACACTCTCCACACTCTCGGTTACACTCTCCACACACTCAGTTACACTCTCCACACCCCCGGTTACATCTCCACACTCTCGGTTACAGTTTCTACACACTCTCGGTTACACTCTCCACACACTCAGTTACACTCTCCACACCCCCGGTTACATCTCCACACTCTCGGTTACAGTTTCTACACACTCACGGTTACGCTCTCCACACACTCGGTTACATTTCCACACTCTCGGTTACACTCTCCACTCTCACAGTTACATTATCCACACTCACGGTTACACTCTCCACAAACACGGTTACATTCTCCACAATCAATTACACCATCCTCATCTCGGTTACACTCTCCACACTCTTGGTTACTGTCTCCTTACTCTCCGTTGCACTCTCCACATTCTCGTTTACAATCTCCACCGACTCGTTTACACTCTCCAGAGTCTCGTTTACACACTCTCCACTCTCGTTTACACTCTCCAGACTCGATTACACTCTCCACACAAGCAATTACATTCTCCATACTTGGTTACACTCTCCACACACGTGGTTACACTTCCCACAGTCTCAGTTATATTCTCCTCACCCTCGGTTACACTCTCTAGAGTCTCTTTTACACTCTCCCCACTCTCGGTTACACTCGACACACTCACGGTTACACACTCCACAAACTCGGTTACACTCTCCACACTCTCGGTTCCACACTCCACACTCCCATTTACACTCTCCACACACTCGGTTACACTCTCCACACACTCGGGTCCACGCTCCACACTCATGATTACACTCTCCACACACTTGGTTATACTCTCCACACTCTTGGTTACACTCTCCACACACGCGGTTACACTCTTTATGCTCACGGTTACTCTCTCCACACTCACGGTTACATTCTCCACACAAGTGATTAACTCTCCAGAGTTGGTTACTCTCTCCACACTCTCGGGTACACTCTCCACACACTCATGTACAATCTCTCGGCACTTGGTTAAACTTTCTACACACTCAGTTAAACTTTCTACACACTTGGTTACACTTTCCTCACACTCACGGTTACACTTTCCAGAATCGGTTAAACTCTCCACATTCTCGGTTTCACTCTCCACACTCACGGTTCCACGCTTCACACTTATAGTTACACTCTCCACACAATCGGTTACACTCTCCAGACATTCGATTCCACACTCCACACTCACGGTTACACTCTCCACACAATCGGTTACATTTCCACACTCTTGGTTACACTCTCCACTCTCAAGGTTACATTCTCCACACTCACGGTTACACTCTCCACAAAGGCTGTTACATTCTCCACAATCAGTTTCACCATCCTCACTCTCGGTTACACTCTCCACACTCTTGGTTACAATCTCCACAGACGCGTTACACTCTCCAGAAGTGGTTACACTCTCCACGCTCTCGCTTACACTCTCCACGCTCTCGGTTACACTCTCCACACTCTCGGTTACACTATCCAGACTTGGTTACTCTCTCCACATTCTCGGTTTCACTCTCCACAATCAGTTACACCATCCTCACTCTCGGTTACACACTCCACACACTCGGATCCACACGCCACACTCATGGTTACACTCTCCACACACTCGGTTACATTCTCTACACTCACGGTTACAGTCTCCACACACTCTGTTCCACGCTCCACACTCACTTTTACACTCTCCACACACTCGGTTATACTCTCCACACTCACGGTTACACTCTCCACAAACGCTGTTACATTCTCTACAATCAGTTACACCATCCAGACCCTTGGTTACACTCTCCACAATCTTGGTTACAATCTCCTTACTCTCGGTAACACTCTCCACATCCTCAGTTACAATCTGCACAGACACGTTTACACTCTCCAGACTCTCGTTTACACACTCTCCACTCTCATTTACACTCTCCAGACTCGTTAACACACTCCACACACTCGGTTACAAACTCCACACAAGCATTTACACTCACCATACTTGGTTACACTCTCCACACGGGCGGTTACAATCTCCACACCCACAGTTACATTCGACAGACTCGCGTTACACTTTCTACACACTCACGGTTACACTCTCCACAGACTCGGTTAAACTCTCCATACTCTCGGTTACACTCTCTACACTCATGGTTACACACTCCACAAACGTGGTTACATTCTGCACAATCATTTACACCATCCTCACTCTTGGTTACACTCTCCACACTCTTGGTTACAAACTCCTTACTCTCGGTTACACTTTCCAAAGACTCAGCTACACTCTCCAAAGACTCAGCTACACTCTCCACACACTTGGTTACACTCTCCACACATTCGGTTACACTCTCCACACACTCGGTTACACTCTCCAAAGACTCGGCTACACTCTCCACACACTCGGTTACACTTTCCACATCCTCATTACACTCTTCACACACTCGGTTACATTCTCCACACACTCGGTTACACTCTCCTCACTCGCTGTTACGCTCTCCCCACTCTCAGTAACACTCTCCACACAAGTGATTACACTCTCCAGAGTTGGTTACACTCCACACACACGTTTACATCTTCAGACGCGGTTAAACTCTACACACGCGCAGTTACAATCTCCACACTCAGTTACACTCTCCACAGAGGAGTTATACTCTCCAGACTCTCGGTTACAGTTTCCCCACTCTCGGTTACACTCTCCAGTCTCGGTTACACTCTCCACACTTTCTGTTACACTCTGCACATTATTGGTTACACTATCCACGCACTCGGTTACACATTCCTCACTCTCGGTTACACACTCCACATACGTGGTTACACTCTCCACACTCTCGGTTAAACTCTCCACACACTCAGTTACACTCTCCACAAACGTGGTTACATTCTCCACAATTAGTTATACCATCCTCCCTCTCGGTTACACTCTCCACACTCTTGGTTACAGTATCCTTACTCTCAGTGAAACTCTCCATACTCTCGGTTACACGCTCCAAACTCTCAGTTACACTCTCCACACCTTCGGTTACGCTATCCACACACTCGGCTACAATTTCCTCACTCTCAGTTACACTCTCCACACTCACGATACACTCTTCACACACTCGGTTCTACACTCCACACTCACGGTTACACTTTCCACACACTCGGTTACATCTCTGCACACTCGGTTACACTCTCCACTCTCACGGTTACATTCTCCACACTCACGGTTACACTCTCCACAAACACGGTTACATTCTCTACAATCAGTTACACCATCCTCACTCTCGGTTACACTCTCCACACTGTTGGTTACAATCTCCTTACTCTCGGTTACACTCTCCACATTCTCGGTTACACTCTCCACATTCTCGGTTACACCCTCCACTCTCACGGTTACATTCTCCACACTCACGGTTACACTCTCCACCAACGCGATTACATACTCCACAATCAGTTACACCATCCTCACTGTCGGTTACACTCTCCACACTCTTGGTTACAATCTCCTTATTCTCGGTTACATTCTCCAAAGACTCGGCTACACTCTCCACACACTCGGTTACACTTTCCATACACTTGGTTACACTTTCTACACACTGTTAAACTCTCCACACACTCGCTTACACTCTCCAGTCACTCGGTTACACTTTCCTCACTCGCTGTTATGCTCTCCCCACTCTCAGTTACGCTCTCCACACAAGTGATTACACTCTCCAGAGTTGGTTACACTCTCCACACACACGTTTACATCTCCAGATGCAGTTAAACTCTACACACTCGCAGTTACAATCTCCACACTCAGTTATACTCTCCACAGACGCAGTTATACTCTCCAGACTCTCAGTTACAGTTTCCCCACTCTTGGTTACACTCTGCACACTTTCGGTTGCAATATCCACGCACTCGGTTACACTTTCCTCACTCTCGGTTACACTCTCCACACTCTCGGTTACACTCCCCACATTCGTGGTTACACTCTGCACACTCTCGGTTACACTCTCCACACTCACTGTTACACTCTCCACACTCTCGGTTACATTCTCCACAAACGCGGTTACATTCTCCACAATTAGTTACACCTTCCTCACTCTCGGTTACACTCTCCAAAGACTCGGCTACACTCTCCACAAACTTGGTTACACTTTCTACACACCCTCGGTTAAACTCTCCACACACTCGGTTACACTCTTCACGCACTCGGTTAAACTCTCCTCACTCGCTGTTACGCTCTCCCCACTCTCAGTTACGCTCTCCACACAAGTGATTACACTCTCCAGAGTTGGTTACACTCTCCACACACACGTTTACATCTCCAGACACGGTTAAACTCTACACACTCGCAATTACAATCTCCACACTCAGTTACACTCTCCACAGACGCAGTTATACTCTGCAGACTCTCGGTTACAGTTTCCCCACTCTCGGTTACACTCTCCACACTTTCAGTTACACTATCCACACTCTCAGTTACACTCTCCACATACGCGGTTACACTCTCCACACTCTCGGTTACACTCTTCACTCACAGTTACATTCTTCACACTCTCGGTTATACTCTCCACACACGCGGTTACACTCTTTACGCTCACGGTTACATTCTCCACACACACGATTAAAGTCTCCAGTGTTGGTTACTCTCTCCAGACTCTCGGGTAAACTCTCCACACTCACGGTTACACTCTCCACAGAATCGGTTACACTCTTCACACACGCGGTTACATTCTCCACAATTAGTTACACCATCCTCCCTCTTGGTTACACTCTCCACACTCTTGGTTACAATCTCCTTACTCTCGGTTACACTCTCCACACTCTCGGTTACAATCTCCATAGATGCGTTTACACTCTCCAGTCTCTCGTTTACATTCTCCAGACTTGGCTACACTCTCCAAAAACACGGTTACACTCTGCACACAAGCAATTACACTCTCCATCCTTGGTTACACTCTCCACACACATGGTTACACTCCCCACACTCTCGGTTACACTCTCCTCACCCTCGGTTACACTCTCCACTCTCAGGGTAAAAGTCTACACACTCACGATTAGACTCTCCACACCTTCGTTTACACTCTAGACACTCACGGTTACACTCTCCACAAACTCGGTTACAATCTCCACACTCTCGGTTACACTCTTCACACTCAGTGACACCATCCTCACTCTCCAAACGCACGGTTACATTCTCCACACACGCGATTAATGTCTCCAGTGTTGGTTACTCTCTCCACACTCACGGTTACACTCTGCACACTTTCGGTTACACTCTCGACACAAGCGGTTACACTCTCCAGACGTGGTTACACACTCCACACTCACGGTTACAGTCAAAACACTTTCAGTTACACTCTCCACACTCATGTTTACAATCTCCACACTCGCGGTTACACTATCCAGACTCGGTTACATTCTCCACACTCACGGTTACACTCTCCACACTCAGTGACACCATCCACACTCTTGGTTACACTCTCCACACACTCGGATCCACGCTCCACACTCTCGGTTACACTCTCCACTCACTCGGTTACATCTCCACACTCACGTTTACACTCTCCACACACTTGGTTACAGTCTCCACACACTCGGTTACACTCTCCACGCACTCGGTTACACTCTCCTCACTCGCTGTTACGCTCTCCCCATTCTCAGTTACGCTCTCCACACAAGTGATTACACTCTCCAGAGTTGGTTACACTCTCCACACACACGTTTACATCTCCAGACGCGGTTAAACTCTACACACTCGCAGTTACAATCTCCACACTCAGTTATACTCTCGACAGACGCAGTTATACTCTCCAGACTCTCGGTTACAGTTTCCCCACTCTCGGTTACACTATCCACACTTTCAGTTACACTATCCACGCCCTCGGATACACTTTCCTCACTCTCGGTTACACTCTCGGTTACACTCTCCACATAGGCGATTACACTCTCCACACTCTCGGTTACACTCTCCACACTCATGTTACACTTTCCACACACTCGGTTACACTCTCCACACACTCGGTTCCACACTCCACACTTTTGGTTACGCTATCCACACACTCGGTTACACTTTCCTCACTCTCGGTTACACTCTCCACACTCTCGGTTACACTCTCCACAAACGCGGTTACATTCTCCACAA
The DNA here is from genome assembly GCF_017639515.1 of Carcharodon carcharias. Taxonomy (NCBI): domain Eukaryota; kingdom Metazoa; phylum Chordata; class Chondrichthyes; order Lamniformes; family Lamnidae; genus Carcharodon; species Carcharodon carcharias. The sequence continues at coordinate 259,128,398 of NC_054467.1, read as the reverse complement.
TTAGTTACACCATCCTCCCTCTCGGTTACACTCTCCACACTCTTGGTTACAATCTCCTTACTCTCGGTTACACTCTCCACACTCTCGGTTACAATCTCCATAGACGCGTTTACACTCTCCAGTCTCTCCTTTACATTCTCCAGACTTGGCTACACTCTCCAAAAACACGGTTACACTCTACACACAAGCAATTACACTCTCCACACTCTCGGTTACATTCTCCTCACCCTCGGTTACACTCTCCACTCTCAGGGTAAAAGTCTACACACTCACGATTAGACTCTCCACACCCTCATTTACACTCTACAAACTCACGGTTACACTCTCCACAAACTCGGTTACACTCTCCACACTCTCGGTTACACTCTTCACTCACAGTTACACTCTCCAAATGCACGGTTACATTCTCCACACACGCGATTAAAGTCTCCAGTATTGGTTACTCTCTCCACACTCTTGGTTACACTCTGCACACTTTCAGTTACACTCTCGACACAAGCGGTTACATTCTCCACACTCATGGTTAAAATCCCCACACACCCGGTTCCACGCTCCATACTCACGTTTACACTCCCCACACTCTCGGTTACACTCTCCCCACCCTCGGTTACACTCTCCACTCTCAGGGTAAAAGTCTACACTCTCACGATTAGACTCGCCACACCCTCATTTACACTCTACAACCTCATGGTTACCCTCTCCACAAACTCGGTTACACTCTCCACAAACTCGGTTACACTCTTCACTCACAGTTACATTCTTCACACTCTCGGTTACACTCTTTACCTCACGGTTATGCTCTCCACACTCACGGTTACATTCTCCACACAAGCGATTAAAGTCTCCAGTGTTGGTTACTCCCTCCACACTCACGGTTACACTCTGCACACTTTCGGTTACACTCTCGACACAAATGGTTACACTCTCCAGACGTGGTTACACTCTCCACACCCACGGTTACACTCAACACACTTTCAGTTACACTCTCCACCCTCATGTTTACAATCTCCACACTCTCGGTTACACTATCCAGACTCGGTTACATTCTCCACACTCACAGTTACACTCTCCACAATCAGTTACACCATCCTCGCTCTCGGTTACACTCTCCACACACTTGGATCCACGCTCCACACTCTCGGTTACACTCTCCACTCTCACGGTTACATTCACCACACTCATGGTTACACTCCCCTCACACCCGGTTCCACGCTCCACACTCACGTTTACACTCTCCACACACTCGGTTACACTCTCCACGCACTTGGTTACACTCTCCACGCACTTGGTTACACTCTCCTCACTCACTGTTACGCTCTCCCAACTCTCAGTTACTCTCTCCACACAAGTGATTACACTCTCCAGAGTTGGTTACACTCTCCACACACATGTTTACATCTCCAGACGCTGTTAAACTCTACACACTCGCAGTTACAATTTTCACACTCAGTTACACTCTCCACAGACGAAGTTATACTCTCCGGACTCTCGGTTACAGTCTCCCCACTCTCGGTTACACTCTCCAGTCTCGGTTACACGCTACTCACTTGCGGTTACATTCTCCACACAAGCTATTAAACTCTCCAGAGTCGGTTACTCTCTCCACAGACGCAGTTATACTCTCCAGACACTCGGTTACAGTTTCCCCACTCTCAGTTGCACTCTCCACTCTTTTGGTTACATTTTCCACGCACTCGGTTACACATTCCTCACTCTCAGTTATAATCTCCACACTCTCCGTTACACTCTCCACATTCACTGTTACACTCTCCACAGAATCGCTTACACTCTCCACAAACGCGGTTACATTCTCCACAATTAGTTACACCATCTTCCCTCTCGGTTACACTCTCCACCTCTTGGTTACAGTATCCTTACTCTCGGTTAAACTCTCCATACTCTCGGTTACACTCTCCAAACTCTCGGTTACACTATCCACACTTTCGGTTACACTCTCCACACACTCAGTTACACTTTCCTCGCTCTCGGTTACACTCTCCACACTCTCGGTTACACTCTCCACACTTTTGGTTACACTATCCACACACTCGGTTACACTTTCCTCACTCTCGGTTACACTCTCCACATACGCGTTTACACTCTCCACACTCTCGGTTAAACTATCCACACACTCAGTTACACTCTCCACACTCACTGTTACACTCTCCACAGAATTGGTTACACTCTCTACAAACGCGGTTACCTTCTCCACAATTAGTTACACCATCTTCCCTCTCGGTTACACTCTCCACCTCTTGGTTACAGTATCCTTACTCTCGGTTAAACTCTCCATACTCTCGGTTACACTCTCCACACTCTCGGTTACACTATCCACACACTCGATTACAGTTTCCTCACTCCCAGTTACACTCTCCACACTCTTGGTTACACTCTCCACAGTCACGTTACACTTTCCACACACTCGGTTACACTCTCCATACTTTCGGTTACACTATCCACACACTAGGTTACACTTTCCTCACTCTCGGTTACACTCTCCACACTCTCGGTTACACTCTCCACACTCACGTTACACTTTCCACACACTCGGTTACACTCTCCACACACTCGGTTCCATGCTCCACACTCACGGTTACACTCTCCTCACACTCTGTTACTTCTCAGCACACTGGGTTACACTCTCCACTCTCATGGTTACATTCTCCACACTTACGTTTACACTCTCCACAAACGTGGTTACGTTCTCTACAATCAGTTACACCATCCTCACTCTCGGTTACACTCTCCACACTGTTGGTTACAATATCCTTACTCTCGGTTACACTCTCCACATTCTCGGTTACACCCTCCACTCTCGGTTAAATTCTCCACACTCACAGTTAGATGCTCCACGAGCGCGATTACATACTCCACAATCAGTTACACCATCCTCACTCTCGGTTACACTCTCCACACTCTTGGTTACAATCTCCTTACTCTCGGTTACCCTCTCCAAAGACTCGGCTACACTCTCCACACACTCGGTTACACTTTCTACACACCCTCGGTTCAACTCTCCACACACTCGGTTACACTCTTCACGCACTCGGTTAAACTCTCCTCACTCGCTGTTACGCTCTCCCCACTCTCAGTTACGCTCTCCACACAAGTGATTACACTCACCAGAGTTGGTTACACTCTCCACACACATGTTTACATCTCCAGACGCGGTTAAACTCTACACACTCGCAAATACAATCTCCACACTCAGTTACACTCTCCACAGACGCAGTTATACTCTCCAGACTCTCGGTTACAGTTTCCCCACTCTCGGTTACACTCTCCACACTTTCGGTGACACTATCCACGCACTAGGTTGCACTCTCCACATTCTCGGTTACACTCTCCACATACGCGGTTACACTCTCCACACTCTCGGTTACACTCTTCACTCACAGTTACATTCTTCACACTCTCGGTTATACTCTCCACACACGCGGTTACACTCTTTACGCTCACGGTTACGCTCTCCACATGCACGGTTACATTCTCCACACACACGATTAAAGTCTCCAGTGTTGGTTACTCTCTCCAGACTCTCGGGTAAACTCTCCACACTCACGGTTACACTCTCCACAGAATCGGTTACACTCTCCACACACGCGGTTACGTTCTCCACAATTAGTTACACCATCCTCCCTCTCGGTTACACTCTCCACACTCTTGGTTACAATCTCCTTACTCTCGGTTACACTCTCCACACTCTCGGTTACAATCTCCATAGATGCGTTTACACTCTCCAGTCTCTCGTTTACATTCTCCAGACTTGGCTACACTCTCCAAAAACACGGTTACACTCTGCACACAAGCAATTACACTCTCCATCCTTGGTTACACTCTCCACACACATGGTTACACTCCCCACACTCTCGGTTACACTCTCCTCACCCTCGGTTACACTCTCCACTCTCAGGGTAAAAGTCTACACACTCACGATTAGACTCTCCACACCCTCGTTTACACTCTACAAACTCACAGTTACACTCTCCACAAACTCGGTTACAATCTCCACACTCTCGGTTACAATCTTCACACTCAGTGACACCATCCTCACTCTCCAAACGCACGGTTACATTCTCCACACACGCGATTAAAGTCTCCAGTGTTGGTTACTCTCTCCACACTCATGGTTACACTCTGCACACTTTCGGTTACACTCTCGACACAAGCGGTTACACTCTCCAGACGTGGTTACACACTCCACACTCAAAACACTTTCAGTTACACTCTCCACACTCATGTTTACAATCTCCACACTCTCGGTTACACTATCCAGACTCGGTTACATTCTCCACACTCACGGTTACACTCTCCACGCTCAGTGACACCATCCACACTCTTGGTTACACTCTCCACACACTCGGATCCAAACTCCACACTCACGGTTACACACTCCACTCACTCAGTTACATCTCCACACTCTTGGTTACACTTTCCACTTTCACGGTTTCATTCTCCACACTCATGGTTAAAATCCCCACACACCCGGTTCCATGCTCCACACTCACGTTTACACTCTCCACACACTTGGTTACAGTCTCCACGCACTCGGTTACGCTCTCCACGCACTCGGTTACATTCTCCTCACTCGCTGTTACGCTCTCCCCATTCTCAGTTACGCTCTCCACACAAGTGATTACACTCTCCAGAGTTGGTTACACTCTCCACACACACGTTTACATCTCCAGACGCGGTTAAACTCTACACACTCGCAGTTACAACCTCCACACTCAGTTATACTCTCCACAGATGCAGTTATATTCTCCAGACTCTCGGTTACAGTTTCCCCACTCTCGGTTACACTCTCCACACTTTCGGTTACACTATCCACGCACTCGGATACACTTTCCTCACTCTCGGTTACACTCTCGGTTACACTCTCCACATAGGCGATTACACTCTCCACACTCTCGGTTACACTCTCCACGTACGCGGTTACACTCTCCACACTCACTGTTACACACTCCACAGAATCGGTTACACTCTCCACAAACGCGGTTACATTCTCCACAATTAGTTACACCATCCTCCCCCTCGGTTACACTCTCCACACTCTTGGTTACAATCTCCTTACTCTCGGTTACATTCTCCACACTCTCGTTTACAATCTCCATAGACGCTTTTACACTCTCCAATCTCTCGTTTACATTCTCCAGACTTGGCTACACTCTCCAAAAACTCGGTTACATTCTACACACAAGCAATTACACTCTCCATCCTTGGTTACATTCTCCACACACGTGGTTACACTCCCCATACTCTCGGTTACGGTCTCTGCTCTCAGGGTAAAAGTCTACACACTTACGATTAGACTCTCAACACCCTCATTTAGACACTAGACACTCACGATTACACTCTCCACATACTCGGTTACATTCTTCGCTCACAATTACATTCTTCACACTCTTGGTTACACTCTCCACACATGTGGTTACACTCTTTACGCTCACGGCTACGCTCTCCACACGCACGGTTACATTCTCCACACAAGCGATTAAACTCTCCAGTCTTGGTTACTCTCTCCACACTCTCAGGTACACTCTCCACACTCACGGTTACACTCTGCACGCTTTCGGTTACACTCTCGACACAGGCGGTTACACTCTCCAGACGTGGTTACACTCTCCACACCCACGGTTACACTCAACACACTTTCAGTTACGCTCACCACACTCATGTTTACAATTTCCACACTCTCGGTTACACTATCCAGACTCGGTTGCATTCTCCACAGTCACGGTTACACTCTCCACAATCAGTGACACCATCCTCACTCTCGGTTACACTCTCCACACACTCGGATCCACGCTCCAAACTCACGGTTACACTCTCCACTCACTCGGTTACATCTCCACACTCTCGGTTACACTCTCCACACTCACGGTTACATTCTCCACACTCATGGTTACACTCCCCACACACCCGGTTCCACGCTCAACACTCACGTTTACACTCTCCACACACTCGGTTACACTCTCCACGCACTCGGTTACACTCTCCTCACTCGCTGTTACGCTCTCCCCATTCTCAGTTACGCTCTCCACACAAGTGATTACACTCTCCAGAGTTGGTTACACTCTCCACACACATGGTTACATTTCCAGACACGGTTAAACTCTACACACTCGCAGTTACAATCTCCACACTCAGTTATACTCTCCACAGACGCAGTTATACTCTCCAGACTCTCGGTTACAGTTTCCCCACTCTCAGTTACACTCTCCACACTTTCGGTTACACTATCCACGCACTCGGATACACTTTCCTCATTCTCGGTTACACTCTCGTTTACACTCTCCACATACACGATTACACTCTCCACACTCTCGGCTACCCTCTCCACATACGCGGATACACTCTCCACACTCACTGTTACACACTCCACAGAATCGGTTACACTCTCCACAAACGCGGTTACATTCTCCACAATTAGTTACACCATCCTCCCCCTCGGTTACACTCTCCACACTCTTGGTTATCATCTCCTTACTCTCGGTTACATTCTCCATAGACGCTTTTACACTCTCCAATCTCTCGTTTACATTCTCCAGACTTGGCTACACTCTCCAAAACCTCGGTTACACTCTACACACAAGCAATTACACTCTCCATCCTTGGTTACACTCTCCACACACGTGGTTACACTCCCCATACTCTCGGTTACACTCTCCTCACCCTCGGTTACACTCTCTGCTCTCAGGGTAAAAGTCTACACACTCACGATTAGACTCTCAACACCCTCATTTAGACTCTAGACACTCACGGTTACACTCTCCACATACTCGGTTACACTCTTTGCTCACAGTTACATTCTTCACACTCTCGGTTACACTCTCCACACATGCGGTTACACTCTTCACGCTCACGGTTACGCTCTCCACATGCACGGTTACATTCTCCACACAAGCGATTAAACTCTCCAGTCTTGGTTACTCTCTCCACACTCTCAGGTACACTCTCCACACTCACGGTTACACTCTGCACGCTTTCGGTTACACTCTCGACACAGGCGGTTACACTCTCCACACCCACGGTTACACACAACACACTTTTAGTTACACTCTCCACACTCATGTTTACAATCTCCACACTCTCGGTTACACTATCCAGACTCGGTTGCATTCTCCACAGTCACGGTTACACTCTCCACAATCAGTGACACCATCCTCACTCTCGGTTACACTCTCCACTCTCACGGTTACATTCTCCACACTCATGGTTACACTCCCCACACACCCGGTTCCACGCTCAACACTCACGTTTACACTCTCCACACACTCGGTTACACTCTCCACGCACTCGGTTACACTCTCCTCACTCGCTGTTACGCTCTCCCCATTCTCAGTTACGCTCTCCACACAAGTGATTACACTCTCCAGAGTTGGTTACACTCTCCACACACATGTTTACATTTCCAGACACGGTTAAACTCTACACACTCGCAGTTACAATCTCCACACTCAGTTATACTCTCCACAGACGCAGTTATACTCTCCAGACTCTCGGTTACAGTTTCCCCACTCTCGGTTACACTCTCCACACTTTCGGTTACACTATCCACGCACTCGGATACACTTTCCTCATTCTCGGTTACACTCTCGTTTACACTCTCCACATACGCGATTACACTCTCCACACTCTCGGTTACCCTCTCCATATACGCGGATACACTCTCCACACTCACTGTTACACACTCCACAGAATCGGTTACACTCTCCACAAACGCGGTTACATTCTCCACAATTAGTTACACCATCCTCCCCCTCGGTTACACTCTCCACGCTCTTGGTTACCATCTCCTTACTCTCGGTTACATTCTCCATAGACGCTTTTACACTCTCCAATCTCTCGTTTACATTCTCCAGACTTGGCTACACTCTCCAAAACCTCGGTTACACTCTACACACAAGCAATTACACTCTCCATCCTTGGTTACACTCTCCACACACGTGGTTACACTCCCCATACTCTCGGTTACACTCTCCTCACCCTCGGTTACACTCTCTGCTCTCAGGGTAAAAGTCTACACACTCACGATTAGACTCTCAACACCCTCATTTAGACTCTAGACACTCACGGTTACACTCTCCACATACTTGGTTACACTCTTCGCTCACAGTTACATTCTTCACACTCTCGGTTACACTCTCCACACATGCGGTTACACTCTTCACGCTCACGGTTACGCTCTCCACATGCACGGTTACATTCTCCACACAAGCGATTAAACTCTCCAGTCTTGGTTACTCTCTCCGCACTCTCAGGTACACTCTCCACACTCACCGTTACACTCTGCACACTTTCGGTTACACTCTCGACACAGGCGGTTACACTCTCCAGACGTGGTTACACTCTCCACACCCACGGTTACACACAACACACTTTTAGTTACACTCTCCACACTCATGTTTACAATCTCCACACTCTCGGTTACACTATCCAGACTCGGTTACATTCTCCATAGTCACGGTTACACTCTCCACAATCAGTGACACCATCCTCACTCTCGGTTACACTCTCCACACACTCGGATCCACGCTCCACACTCTCGGTTACACTCTCCACACACTCGGTTACATTCTCCACACTCACGGTTACACTCTCCACAATCAGTTACACCATCCTCACTCTCGGTTACACTCTCCACACCCTTGGTTAAAATCTCCACACACTCGATTACACTCTGCACGCTCGCGGTTACTCTATCGACACATGCATTTTTGTTCTCCACACACGCGGTTACAATCTCCACACAGGCGGTTACACTCTCCACACACTCGGTTACATTCTTCACGCTCTCAGTTACAATCTCCACGCTCTCGGATACACTCTCCATACACATGTTTACATCTCCAGACACTGTTAAACTCTACAAACTCCCAGTTACAAACTGCACACTCAGTTACACTCTCCACAGACGCGATTATACTTTCCAGACTCTCGGTTACAGTCTCCCCATTCTCGGTTACAATCTCCAGTCTCGGTTACACGCTACTCAATTGCGGTTACACTCTCGACACAAATGATTACACACTTCCGACGTGGTTACACTCTCCACACTTTTGGTTACACTCTCCACACTTTCGGTTACACTTTCGACACAAGTGGTTACAACTCTCCAGATGTGGGTACACTCTCCACACTCATGTTTACAATCTCCACACTCTTGGTTACATTATCCAGACTCGGTTATATTCTCCACACTCACGGTTACATTCTCCACAATCAGTTACACCATCCTCCCTCTCGGTTACACTCTCCACACACCCGGTTCTATGCTCCACACTCAGGTTTACACTCTCCACCCACTCGGTTACACTCTCCACACTCACGGTTACACTCTCCACACTCACGGTTACATTCTACACATACTCGGTTCCACGCTCCACGCTCACGTTTACACTCTCCACACAGTTGGTTACATTCTCCACACTCAGTGTTACACTCACCAGAATCTTGGTTACACTCTCCACAATCTCTCCACACTTTCGGTTACACTCTCGACACAAGCGATTACACTCTCCGGACGTGGTTACACTCTCTACACTCATGGTTACACTCTCCAAATTCACGGTTACATTCTCCTCACAAGTTATTCAGCTCTCCAGAGTTGGTTACTCTCTCCACACTCTCGGGTGCAGTCTCCACACACACTTTTACATCTCCAGACGCAGTTAAACCCTACACACTCGCAGTTACAAACTCCACACTCAGTTACACTCTCCACAGACGCGGTTATACTCTCCAGACTCTCGGTTGCAGTCTCACCACTATCGGTTACACTCTCCACACTTTCGGTTACACTCTCCACAAAAATGATTGAACAGTCCAGAATTGGTTAAACTCTCCACACTCACGGTTACACTCTCGACACAAGCGGTTACACTCTCCGCACTCATGATTACAATCTCCACACTCTTGGTTACACTATCCAGACTCGGTCACATTCTCCCCACTATCGGTTACACTCTCCAGTCTAGGTTACACTCTCCACACTTTCGGTTACACTCTCCACACTCATGGTTTCATTCTCCAAACAATCGGTCACGCTCTCCACATTCTCGGTTACACTTTCCACACCCTCGGTTAAACTCTCCACACTCACGGTTACACTCTCGACACGAGCGGTTACACTCTCCACACTCATGATTACAATCTCCACACTCATGATTACAATCTCCACACTCTTGGTTACACTATCCAGAATCGGTCACACTCTCCCCACTATCGGTTACACTCTCCAGTCTAGGTTACACTCTCCAGTCTAGGTTACACTCTCCACACTTTCGGTTACACTCTCCACACTCATGGTTTCATTCTCCAAACAATCGGTCACGCTCTCCACATTCTCGGTTACACTTTCCACACCCTCGGTTACACTCTCCACACTCACGGTTACACTCAACACACGTTCGGTTACACTCTCCACACTCATATTTACAATTTCCACACTCTCGGTTACACTCTCCACACTCTCGGTTACACTCTCCACACTTTCGGTTACACTCTCCACACAAATGATTGAACAGTCCAGATGTGGTTAAACTCTCCACACTTTCAGTTACACTGTCCTCACTCATGGTTTCATTCTCCAAACACTCGGTCACGCTTTCCACATTCTCGGTTACACTTTCCACACACTCAGTTACATTCTCCTGACGCTCGGTTAAACTCTCCACACCCTTGGTTACACTCTCCACACTTTCGGTTACACACTCGACACTCACGGTTACACTCAACACACTTTCGGTTACACTCTCCACACTCACGGTTACACTCAACACACTTTCGGTTACACTCTCCACACTCTCGGTTACACTCTCCACACTCACAGTTACACTCTCCACACTCACGGTTACACTCTCCACACACCCGGTTCCACGATCCACCCTCACGTTTACAGTCTCCACACACTTGGTTACATTCTCCACATTCAGGGTTACACTTGCCACAGATGCGGTTATACTCTCCAGACTCTCGGTTACAGTCTCCCCACTCTTGGTTACACTCTCCAGTCTAGGTTACACTCTCCACACTTTCGGTTACACTCTCCACACAAATTATTGAACAGCCCAGACCTGGTTAATCTCTCCACACTCACGGGTATGCTCTCCACGCTCTCGGTTACATTTCCACACTCAGAGTTACACTCTCAAGACTCTCGGTTACACTCTACAGACTCTCGGTGACACTCTCCACACTCTCTGTTACACTCACCACACTTTCGGTTACACTCTCCAGACTCACGGTTACACTCTCCACATATTCAGCTACACTCTCCACACACTCAGTTACACTCTCTACACCCTCGGTTAAAATCTCCTCACACTCGGTTACAATCTCCACACTCTTGGTTACACTCTCCACACAGGCGGTAACTCGCTCCACACAGGCAGTTACACTCTCCCCACACTCGGGTACAATCTCTAGGCATTCGGTTACACTTTCTACACGCTCAGTTACAATCTCCACACTCTCGGTTACATTCTCCACACACATGTTTACATTCCCAGACACGGTTAAACTCTACACACTTACAGTTACAACTCTACACTCAGTTACACTCTCCACAGACATGGTTATACTCTCCAGACTCTCGGTTACAGTCTCCCCACTCTCAGTTACACTCTCCAGTCTCGGTTACATGCTACTCATTTGCGGTTACACTCTCGACACAAATGATTACACACTCCAGACGTGGTTACACTCTCCACACTCACGGTTACACTCTCCACACAGGCTTTTGCACTCTCCACACAGGCGGTTACCCTCTCCACACTTTCGGTTACACTCTCCACACATTCGTTTACACTCTCCAAACACCCGGTTACACTCTCCACACACTCGGTGACACATTCCTCACACTCTCGGTTAAACTCTCCACACTCTTGTTTAAACTGTCCGGACTCGGTTACAATCTCAACCTTCTCGGTTTCACTCTCCACACACTCGGTTACACTCTCCACACATGCGGTTACACTCTCCACACAGGCGGTTACACTCTTCACACTTTCGGTTACACTCTCCAGACTCATGGTTACACTCTCCACACATTCGGTTACACTCTCCAAACACTTGGTTACACTCTCCACACTTTCGGTTACACTCTCCACACAAATGATTGAACAATCCAGACGTGGTTAATCTCTCCACACTCACGGTTACACTCTTCAGGCTCTCGGTTACATTCTCCACACTCAGAGTTACACTCTCCAGACTCACGGTTACACTCTCCACACAGGTGGTTACGCTCTCCACACTTTTGGTTACACTCTCCAGACTCATGGTTACACTCTCCACACATTCGGTTACACTCTCCACACATTCGGTTACACTCTCCGCACACTCGGTTACATTCTCCACGCTCTCGGTTACAATCTCCACACAAATGATTGAACAGTACAGAAGTGGTTAACTCTCCACACTCACGGTTACACTCTCAAGACTCTCGGTTACATTCTACAGACTCTCGGTAACACTCTCCAGACTCACAGTTACACTCTCCACACAGGCGGTTACACTCTCCACACTTTCGGTTACACTCTCCCGACTCACGGTTACACTCTCCGCACATTCGGTTACACTCTCCACACATTCGGTTACACTCTCCACACACTCGGTTACATTCTCCACGCTCTCGGTTACAATATCCACACTCTCGGTTACACTCTCCATACACTCGGTGACACATTCCTCACACTCTCGGTTAAACTCTCCACACTCTTGGTTAAACTGTCCAGACTCGGTTACAATCTCAACATTCTTGGTTTCACTCTCCACACTCTCGGTTACACTCTCCACACACGCGGTTACACTCTCCACACAGGCGTTTACACTCTCCACACTTTCGGTTACACTCTCCAAACACTCGGTTACACTCCCCGCACATTCGGTTACATTATCGACGCTCTCGGTTACAATCTCCACACTCTCGGTTACACTCTCCACACACTCGGTGACACATTCCTCTCACTCTCGGTTAAACTCTCCACACTCATGGTTAAACTTTCCAGACTCGGTTACAATCTCAACATTCTCGGTTTCACTCTCCACACTCTCGGTTCCACGCTCCACTCTCACGGTTACACTCCACGGTGGACACAGGCGGTTACACTCTCCACACTTTCGGTTACACTCTCCAGACTCACGGTTACACTCTCCACACATTCGGTTACAATCTCCAAACACTCGGTTACACTCTCCACACTCTCGGTTACACTTTTCTCACTCTCGGTTACACTCTCCACACTTTCGGTTACACTCTCCACACAAATGATTGAACAGTCCAGACGTGGTTTAATCTCTCCACACTCACAGTTACGTTCTCCACGTTCTCGGTTACATTCTCTACACTCAGTGCTACACTCTCAAGAATCTCGGTTACACCCTACAGAGTCTCCGTTACACACTCCACACTCTCGGTCACGCTCTCCACATTTTCGATTACACTTTCCAAACACTCAGTTACACTCTACAGACTCTTGGTTACACTCTCCAAATCCTCGGTTACACTCTCCACACTTTCGGTTACACTCTGCACACAAATGATTGAACAGTCCAGATGTGGTTAAACTCTCCACACTCACGGTTACACTCTTCAGGCTCTCGGTTACATTCTCCACACTCAGAGTTACACTCTCAACACTCTCAATTACACTCTACAGACTCTTGGTTACACTCTCCACACATTCGGTTACACTCTCCACACATTCGGTTACACTCTCCACACACTCGGTTACAATCTCCACACTCTCGGTTACACTCTCCACACACTCGGTGACACATTCCTCACACTCTCGGTTAAACTCTCCTCACTCATGGTTAAACTTTCCAGACTCGGTTACAATCTCAACATTCTCGGTTTCACTCTCCACACTCTCGGTTCCACGCTCCACTCTCACGGTTACACTCTCCACACAGGCGGTTACACTCTCCACACTTTCGGTTACACTCTCCAGACTCACGGTTACACTCTCCACACACTCGGTTACACTTTCCTCACTCTCGGTTACACTCTCCACACTTTCGGTTACACTCTCCACACAAGTGATTGAACAGTCCAGACGTGGTTAATCTCTCCACACTCACGGTTACGTTCTCCACGTTCTCGGTTACATTCTCCACACTCGGTGCTACACTCTCAAGAATCTCGATTACACCCTACAGACTCTCGGTTACACACTCCACACTCTCGGTCACGCTCTCCACAGTTTCGATTACACTTTCCAAACACTCAGTTACACTCTACAGACTCTTGGTTACACTCTCCAATTCCTTGGTTACACTCTCCATACTCACGGTTACACTCTGCACACTTTCGGTTACGCTCTCCACACAAATGATTGAACAGTCCAGATGTCATTCTGCAAACACTCGGTCACGGTCTCCACATTTTCGATTACACTTTCCACACACTCAGTTACACTCTCCAGACTCTCAGTTACACTCTCCAAATCCGCGGTTACACTCTCCATACTCACGGTTACACTCTCCATACTCACGGTACACTCTCCACACATTCGGTTACACTTTCCAAACACTCGGTTACACTCTCCACACACTCGGTTACACTTTCCAAACACTCATTTACACTCTCCACACACTCGGTTACACTTTCCAAACACTCGGTTACACTCTCCACACACTCGGTTACACTTTCCTCACTCTCGGTTACACTCCACACACTCAGTTACAATTTCCTCACTCTCGGTTACACTCTCCACACTTTCGGTTACACTCTCCACACAAATGATTGAACAGTCCATACGTGGTTAATCTCTCCACACGCACGGTTAGGTTCTCCACGTTCTCGATTACATTCTCCACACTCAGTGCTACACTCTCAAGCCTCTCGGTTACACCCTACAGACTCTCGGTTACACACTCCACACTCTCGGTCACGCTCTCCACATTTTCGATTACACTTTCCAAACACTCAGTTACACTCTCTAGACTCTCGGTTACACTCTCCAAATCCTCGGTTACACTCTCCATATTCACGGTTACGCTCTCCACACATTCGGTTACACTCTCCACACAAATGATTGAACAGTCCAGATGTGGTTAAACTCTCCACACTCACGGTTACACTCTCCAGGCTCTCGGTTACATTCTCCACACTCAGAGTTACACTCTCAGCACTCTCGGTTACACTCTACAGACTCTCGGTTACACTCTCCACACTATCGGTTACACTCACCACACTTTCGGTTGCACTCTCCAGACTCACGGTTACACTCTCCACACAGGCGGTTACACTCTCCACACTTTCGGTTACACTCTCCACACATTCAGTTAAACTCTCCAAACACTCGGTTAGACACTCCACATACTCGGTTACATTCTCCACACTCTCCGTTACAATCTCCACAGACTCAGTTATACTCTCCAGACTCTCGGTTACACTCTCCCCAGTCTTGGTTACACTCTCCAGTCTAGGTTACAGTCTCCACACTTTCGGTTACACTCTCCACACAAATGATTGAACAGTCCAGACGTGGTTAAACTCTCCACACTCACGGTTACACTCTCCACGCTCTCGGTTACATTCTCCACACTCAGAGTTATACTCTCAAGACTCTCGGTTACACTCTACAGACTCTCAGTTACACTCTCCACATTCTCGGTTACACTCACCATACTTCCGGTTACACTCTCCAGACTCACGGTTACACTCTCCACACACTCAGTTACACTCTCCACACCCTCGGTTAAAATCTCCACACACTCAGCTACACTCTCCACACACTCGGTTACACTCTCCACATACTTGGTTACAATCTGCACACTCGCGGTTACTCTATCGACACATGCATTTTTGTTCTCGACACACGCGGTTACACTCTCCACACTCTTGGTTACACTCTCCACGCTCTCGGTTACATTCTCCACACTCAGAGTTATACTCTCAAGACTCTCGGTTACACTCTACAGACTCTCAGTTACACTCTCCACATTCTCGGTTACACTCACCATACTTCCGGTTACACTCTCCAGACTCACGGTTACACTCTCCACACACTCAGTTACACTCTCCACACCCTCGGTTAAAATCTCCACACACTCGGCTACACTCTCCACACACTCGGTTACACTCTCCACATACTTGGTTACAATCTGCACACTCGCGGTTACTCTATCGACACATGCATTTTTGTTCTCGACACACGCGGTTACACTCTCCACACTCTTGGTTACACTCTCCACTCAGGCGGTTACACTCTCCAGACAGGCAGTTTCACGCTCCACACACTCGGTTACATTCTCCACGCTCTCGGTTACACTCTCCACACACATGTTCACATCTCCAGACACGGTTAAAATCTTCACACTCCCAGTTACAAACTCCACACTCAGTTACACTCTCCACAGAAGCGGTTATACTCTCCAGACTCTCGGTTGCAGCCTCACCACTCTCGGTTACAATCTCCAGCCACGGTTACATGCTACTCACTTGCTGTTATACTCTCGACACAAATGATTACACACTCCAGACGTGGTTACACTCTCCACACTTTCGGTTACACTCTCCACAATTCGGTTACACTCTCGACACAAGCAGTTACACTCTCCAGACGTGGGTACACTCTCCACACTCATGTTTACAATCCCCACACTCTCGGTTACACTATCCAGACTCGGTTACATTCTCCACACTCACGGTTACACTCTCCACAACCAGTTACACCATCCGCCCTCTCGGTTACACTCTCCACACACCCGGTTCCACGCTCCACGCTCACTTTTACATTCTCCACACACTCGGTTACACTCGCCACACTCACGGTTACACTCTCCAAACTCACAGTCACATTCTCCACACACTCGGTTACACTCTTCACACTCACGGTGACATTCTCCACACTCACGGTTACACTCTCCAAACTCACAGTTACATTCTCCACACAAGTGATTCAGCTCTCCAGAGTTTGTTACTCTCTCCACACTCTCGGGTACACTCTGCACACTCTCGGTTACACTCCCCACACTCTCGGTTACTCTCTCCACACTTTCAGTTACACTCTCGACACAAGCGATTACACTCTCCTGACGTGGTTACACTCTCCACACTCACAGTTACATTCTCCACACAAGTGATTCATCTCTCCAGAGTTGTTTACTCTCTCCACAATCTCGGGTACACTCTCCACACCCACGTTTACATCTCCAGACGCGGTTAAACTCGCAGTTACAAACTCCACACTCAGTTACACTCTCCACAGACACGGTTATACTCTCCAGACTCTCAGTTACACTCTCCCCACTCTCAGTTACACTCTCCAGTCTAGGTTACACTCTCCACACTTTCGGTTACACTCTCCACACAAATGATTGAACAGTCCAGATGTGGTCAAACTCTCCACACTCACGGTTACACTCTCCACGCTCGCGGTTACATTCTCCACACTCAGAGTTACACTCTCAAGACTCTCGGTTACACTCTCCACATTCACTGTTTCATTCTCCAAACACTCGGTCACGGTCTCCACATTTTCGATTACACTTTCCACACACTCAGTTACACTCTCCAGACTCATGGTTACACTCTACACACTCACGGTTACACTCTCCAGGCTCTCGATTACATTCTCCACACTCAGATTTACATTCTGAAGACTCTCAGTTACACTCTCCACACTCTCGGTTACACTCACCACACTTACGGTTACACTCTCCAGACTCATGGTTACACTCTCCACACATTCGGTTACATTCTCCACACTCACGGTTACACTCTCCACACCCTCGGTTCCAAGATCCACCCTCACGTTTACACTCTCCACACACTTTGTTACATTCTCCACACTCAGGGTTACACTCTCCACAGACGTGGTTATTCTCTCCAGACTCTCGGTTACAGTCTCCCCACTCTCGGTTACACTCTCCAGTCTAGGTTACACTTTCCACACTTTCGGTTACACTCTCCACACAAATGATTGAACAGCCCAGACGTGGTTAATCTCTCCACACTCACGGTTACACTCTCCACGCTCTCAGTTACATTCTCCATACTCACAGTTACATTCTGAAGACTCACGGTTACACTCTACAGACTCTCGGTTACACTCTCCACATTCTCGGTTACACTCACCACACTTTCGGTTACACTCTCCAGACTCACGGTTACACTCTCCACATATTCAGTTACACTCTCCACACCCTTGGTTAAAATCTGCACACTCTCGGTTACACTCTCCACACTCTCAGTTACACTCTCCACACATGCTTTTACAATCTCCACACACTCGGTTACAATCTGCACTCTTGTGGTTACTCTAACGACACATGCAATTTTGTTCTCCACACACGCGGTTACAAGCTCCACACTCTTGGTTACATTCTCCACAGAAGCGATTAAACTCTCCAGATTTGGTTACTCTCTCCACACTCTCGGGTACACTCTTCACACACACGTTTACATCTCCAGACAC
Organism: Carcharodon carcharias; assembly: GCF_017639515.1. Taxonomy (NCBI): domain Eukaryota; kingdom Metazoa; phylum Chordata; class Chondrichthyes; order Lamniformes; family Lamnidae; genus Carcharodon; species Carcharodon carcharias. The sequence goes on along the minus strand of NC_054467.1, from coordinate 259,109,967 downwards.
GGTTAAACTCTACACACTTGCAGTTACAAACTCCACACTCAGTTACACTCTCCACAGACGCAGTTATACTCTCCAGACTCTCGGTTACACTCTCCCCACTCTCGGTTACACTCTCCAGTCTAGGTTATACTCTCCACACTTTCGGTTACACTCTCCACACAAATGATTGAACAGTCCAGACGTGGTTAAACTCTCCACACTCTCGGTTACATTCTCCACACTCAGAGTTACACTCTCAGGACTCTCGGTTACACTCTACAGACTCTCGGTTACACTCTCCACACTTTCGGTTACACGCCCCAGACTCACGGTTACACTCTCCACACATTCGGTTACACTCTCCACACCCTCGGTTACACTCTCCACACTCTCAGTTACACTCTCCACACATGCTTTTACAATCTCCACACACTCGGTTACAATCTCCAAACACTCGGTTACAATTCGCACACTTGCGGTTACTCTAACGACACATGCAATTTTGTTCTCCACACACGCGGTTACACACTCCACACTCTTGGTTACACTCTCCACACAGGCGGTTACACTCTCCACACACTGGGTTACATTCTGCACGCTCTCGGTTACAATCTCCACACTCTCGGTTACACTCTCCACACACATTTTGACATCTCCAGACACTGTTAAACTCTACACACTCCCAGTTACAACCTCCACACTCAGTTACACTCTCCACAGACGCGGTTATACTCTCCAGACTTTCGGTTGCAGTCTCCCCACTCTCGGTTACAATCTCCAGTCTCGGTTACACGCTACAACTTGCGGTTACACTCTCGACACAAATGATTACACACTTCAGACATGGTTACACTCTCCACACTTTCGGTTACACTCTCCACACTTCAATTACACTCTCGACACAAGTGGTTAATCTCTCCAGACGTGGGTACACTCTCCACACTCATGTTTACAATCTCCACACTCTCGGTTACACTATCCAGACTCGGTTACATTCTCCACACTCACGGTTACACTCTCTACCATCAGTTACACCATCCTCCCTCTCGGTTACACTCTCCACACACCCGGATCCACGCTCCGCACTCATGGTTACACTATCCACGCACTCGGTTACTTCTCCACACTCACGGTTACATTCTCCACATACCCGGTTCCACGCTCCACACTCATGTTTACACACTCCACACACTCGGTTACACTCTCCACATTCATGGTTACATTCTCCACACTTTCGGTTACACTCTCGACACAAGCGGTTACACTCTCCACACTCACGGTTACACTATCCACGCACTCGGTTACTTCTCCACACTCACGGTTACATTCTCCACACTCAGAGTTACACTCTCAAGACTCTCGGTTACACTCTCCACATTCTCGGTTACACTCACCACACTTTCGGTTACACTCTCCAGACTCATGGTTACACTCTCCACATATTCAGTTACACTCTCCATACACTCAGTTACATTCTCCACACCCTCGATTAAAATCTCCTCACACTCGGTTACAATCTCCACACTCTTGGTTACACTCTCCACACAGGCGGTAACTCTCTCTAAACAGGCGGTTACACTCTCCCCACACTCGGGTACAATCTCTAGGCATTCGGTTACACTTTCTACACACTCAGTTACTCTCTCCACACTCTCGGGTACACTCTCCACACACATGTTTGCATCTCCAGACACGGTTAAACTCTACACTCTTGCAGTTACAAACTTCACACTCAGTTACTCTCCACAGACATGGTTATACTCTCCAGACTCTCGGTTACAGTCTCCCCACTCTCAGTTACACTCTCCAGTCTCGGCTACACGCTGCTCATTTGCAATAAAAACTCTCAACACAAATGATTACACACTCCCGACGTGGTTACACTCGCCACACTCACGGTTACACTCTCCACACTTTCGGTTACACTCTCAACACAAGCGGTTACACTCTCCAGACGTGGTTTCACTCTCCACACTCACGGTTACACCCAACACACTTTCAGTTACACTCTCCACCCTCATGTTTACAATCTCCATACTCTCGGTTACACTATCCAGACTCGGTTACATTCTCCACACTCACGGTTACACTCTCCACAATCAGTTACACCATCCTCCCTCTCAGTTACACTCTCCACAGACTCGGATCCACGCTCCACACTCAAGGTTACACTCTCCACAATCAGTTACACCACCCTCCCTCTCGGTTACACTCTCCACACACAAGGTTCACGCTCCACGCTCACGTTTACACTCACCACACTCACGGTTACAGTCTCCACACTTTCGGTTACACTCTCAACACAAGCGATTACACTCTCCAGACGTGGTTCCACACTTCACACTCACGGTTACACTCTCCAAACTCACGGTTACATTCTCCACATTCACGGTTACATTCTCCACACGAGTGATTCAGCTCTCCAGAGTTGGTTACACTCTCCACACTCTCGGGTACACTCTCCACACACACGTTTACATCTCCAGACACGGTTAAACTCTACACACTCGCAGTTACAAACTCCATACTCAGTTACACTCTCCACAGACGTGGTTATAATCTCCAGACTCTCAGTTACACTATCCCCACTCTCGGTTACACTCTCCAGTCTATGTTACACTCTCCACACTTTCGGTTACACTCTCCACACAGATGATTGAACAGTCCAGACGTGGTTAAACTCTCCACACTCTCGGTTACACTCTCCACACTCACAGTTACACTCTCCACACTCACGGTTACACTCTCCACACACCCGGTTCCACGCTCCACCCTCACGTTTACAGTCTCCACACACTTGGTTACATTCTCCACATTCAGTGTTACACTCTCCACAGACGCGGTTATACTCTCCAGACTCTCAGTTACAGTCTCCCCACTCTTGGTTACACTCTCCAGTCTAGGTTACACTCTCCACACTTTCGGTTACACTCTCCACACAAATTATTGAACAGTCCAGACCTGGTTAATCTCTCCACACTCACGGTTACGCTCTCCACGCTCTCGGTTAAAATCTCCTCACACTCGGTTACAATCTCCACATTCTTGGCTACACTCTCCACACAGGCGGTAACTCTCTCCGCACAGGCGGTTACACTCTCCCCACACTCGGGTACAATCTCTAGGCATTCGGTTACACTTTCTACACACTCGGTTACATTCTCCACACTCTTGGCTACACTCTCCACACAGGCGGTAACTCTCTCCACACAGGCGGTTACACTCTCCCCACATTCGGGTACACTCTCTAGGCATTCGGTTACACTTTCTACACACTCAGTTACAATCTCCACACTCTCGGTTACATTTTCCACACACAAGTTTACATCTCCAGACACGGTTAAACTCTACACACTCACAGTTACAACTCTACACTCAGTTACACTCTCCACAGACACGGTTATACTCTCCAGACTCTCGGTTACAGTCTCCCCACTCTCAGTTACACTCTCCAGTCTCGGTTACATGCTACTCATTTGCGGTTACACTCTCGACACAAATGATTACACACTCCAGACGTGGTTACACTCTCCACACTCACGGTTACACTCTCCACACTTTCGGTTACACTCTCGACACAAGCGGTTACACTCTCCAGATGTGGTTACACTCTCCACACTCACGGTTACACCCAACGCACTTTCAGTTACACTCTCCACCCTCATGTTTACAATCTCCACACTCTCGGTTACACTATCCAGACTCGGTTACATTCTCCACACTCACGTTTACACTCTCCACACAATCGGTTAAACTCGCCACACTCAGGTTTACACTCTCCACACACAAGGTTCACGCTCCACGCTCACGTTTACACTCTCCACACACTCGGTTACACTCTCCACACACTCGGTTACACTCTCCGCACTCACGGTTACACTCTCCACACTCACGGTTACACTCTCCACACTCACGTTTACACTCTCCACACTCATGGTGACATTCTCTACACTCACGGTTACATTCTCCACATACTCGGTTCCACGCTCCACGCTCACGTTTACACTCTCCACACACTTGGTTCCATTCTACACACAGTGTTACACTCACCAGACTCTCGTTTACACTCGCCACACTCACGGTTACACTCTGCACACTTTCGGTTACACTCTCAACACAATCGATTACACTCTCCAGATGTGGTTCCACTCACGGTTACACTCTCCAAACTCACGTTTACATTCTCCAAACTCACGGTAACATTCTCCACACAAGTGATTCAGCTCTCCAGAGTTGGTTACTCTCTACACACTCTCGGGTACACTCTCCACACACACGTTTACATCTCCAGACACGGTTAAACTCTACACACTCGCAGTTACAAACTCCACACTCAGTTACACTCTCCACAGACGCGGTTATAGTCTCCAGACTCTCGGTTACACTCTCCCCACTCTCGGTTACACTCTCCAGTCTAGGTTACACTCTCCACACAAATGATTGAACAGTCCAGACGTGGATAAACTCTCCACACTTTCGGTTACACTCTCCACACTCATGGTTTTATTCTCCAAACACTCGGTCACGCTTTCCACATTCTCGGTTACACTTTCCACAAACTCAGTTACATTCTCCAGACTCTCAGTTAAAGTCTCCACACCCTCGGTTACACTCTCCACACACCTGGTTCCACGATCCACCCTGACGTTTACAGTCTCCACACACTTGGTTACATTCTCCACATTCAGTGTTACACTCTCCACAGACGCGGTTATACTCTCCAGACTCTCGGTTACCGTCTCCCCACTCTTGGTTACACTCTCCAGTCTAGGTTACACTCTCCATTCTTTCGGTTACACTCACCACACTTTCGGTTACACTCTCCAGACTCACGGTTACACTCTCCACATATTCAGTTACACTCTCCACACAGGCGGTAACTCTCTCCACACAGGCGCTTACACTCTCCCCACACTCGGGTACAATCTCTAGGCATTCGGTTACACTTTCTACACACTCAGCTACAATCTCCACACTCTCGGTTACATTTTCCACACACACGTTTACCTCTCCAGACACAGTTAAAATCTATACACTTACAGTTACAACTCTACACTCAGTTACACTCTCCACAGACACGGTTATACTCTCCAGACTCTCGGTTACAGTCTCCCCACTCTCAGTTACACTCTCCAGTCTCGGTTACATGCTACTCATTTGCGGTTACACTCTCGACACAAATGATTACACACTCCAGACGTGGTTACACTCTCCACACTTTCGGTTACACTCTCGACACAAGCGGTTACACTCTCCAGACGTGGTTACACTCTCCACACTCACGGTTACACCCAATGCACTTTCAGTTACACTCTCCAACCTCATGTTTACAATCTCCACACTCTCGGTTACACTATCCAGACTCGGTTACATTCTCCACACGCACGTTTACACTCTCCACACACTCGGTAAAACTCGCCACACTCACATTTACACTCTCCACACACTTGGTTACATTCTCCACACTCAGGGTTACACTCTCCAGACTCTCGGTTATACTCTCCACACTCTCGGTTACATTCTCTACACTCTCAGTTACTCTCTCCACACTTTTGGTTACACTCTCGACACAAGCGATTACACTCTCCTGACGTGGTTACACTCTCCACACTAACAGTTACACTCTCTACGCACAAGGTTACACTCTCCACATTCACGGTTACATTCTCCACACAAGCGAAACATCTCTCCAGAGTTGGTTACTCTCTCCACACTCTCGGGCACACTCTCTACACACACGTTTACATCTCCAGACGCGGTTAAACACTACGCACTCGCAGTTACAAACTCCACACTCAGTTACATTCTCCACAGACGCGGTTATACTCTCCAGACTCTCGGTTACACTCTCCCCACTCTCGGTTACACTCTCCAGTCTAGGTTACATTCTCCAAACGTTCGGTTACACTCTCCACACAAATGATTGAACAGTACAGAAGTGGTTAAACTCTCCACACTCACGGTTACACTCTCAAGACTCTCGGTTACACTCTACAGACTCTCGGTTACACTCTCCAGACTCACGGTTACACTCCCCACACAGGTGGTTACACTCTCCACACTTTCGGTTACACTCTCCAGACTCACGGTTACACTCTCCACACATTCGGTTACACTCTCCACACATTCGGTTACACTCTCCACACACTCGGTTACATTCTCCACGCTCTCGGTTACAATCTCCACACAATTGATTGAACAGGACAGAAGTGGTTAAACTCTCCACACTCACGGTTACACTCTCAAGACTCTCGGTTACACTCTACAGACTCTCGGTTAGACTCTCCAGACTCACGGTTACACTCTCCACACATTTGGTTACACACTCCACACCTTCGTTTACACTCTCCACACACTCGGTTACACTCTCCAAACTCACGGTTACATTCTCCACACACTCGGTTACACTCTGCACACTCTCGGTTACACTCCCCACACTCTCGGTTACTCTCTCCACACTTTCGGTTACACTCTCGACACAAGCGATTACACTCTCCTGACGTGGTTACACTCTCCACACTCACAGTTACACTCTACACGCTCACAGTTACACTCTCCACACTCACGGTTACATTCTCCACACAAGTGATTCATCTCTCCTGAGTTGGTTACTCGCTCCACAATCTCGGGTACACTCTCCACACCCAAGTTTACATCTCCAGACGCGGTTAAACTCGCAGTTACAAACTCCACACTCAGTTACAATCTCCACAGACACGGTTATACTCTCCAGACTCTCAGTTACACTCTCCCCACTCTCGGTTAAACTCTCCAGTCTAGGTTACACTCTCCACACTTTCGGTTACACACTCCACACAAATGATTGAACAGTCCAGATGTGGTCAAACTCTCCACGCTCACGGTTAAACTCTCCACGCTCGCGGTTACATTCTCCACACTCAGAGTTACACTCTCAAGACTCTCGGTTACACTCTACAGACTCTCGGTTACACTCTCCATACTCATGGTTACACTCTCCACACTCATTGTTTCATTCTCCAAACACTCGGTCCGCTCTCCACATTTTCGATTACACTTTCCACACACTCAGTTACACTCTCCAGACTCTCAGTTACACTCTCCAAATCCTCGGTTAAACTCTCCATACTCATGGTTACACTCTCCATATTCACGGTTACACTCTCCACACTTTCGGTTACACTCTCCACACAAACGATTGAACAGTCCAGATGTGGTTAAACTCTCCACACTCACGGTTACAATCTCCAGGCTCTCGGTTACATTCTCCACACTCAGAGTTACACTCTCAAGAATCTCGGTTACACTCTCCACACACTCGGTTACACTCTCCACACAGGCGGTAACTCTCTCCACACAGGCGGTTACACTCTCCCCACACTCGGGTACAATCTCTAGGCATTCGGTTACACTTTCTACACACTCAGCTACAATCTTCACACTCTCGGTTACATTCTCCACACACACGTTTACATCTCCAGACACGGTTAAAATCTATACACTCACAGTTACAAACTCCACACTCAGTTACACTCTCCACAGACACGGTTATACTCTCCAGACTCTCGGTTACAGTCTCCCCACTCTCAGTTACACTCTCCAGTCTCGGTTACATGCTACTCATTTGCAGTTACACTCTCGACACAAATGATTACACACTCCAGACGTGGTTACACTCTCCACACTCACGGTTACAATCTCCACACAATTGATTGAACAGTACAGAAGTGGTTAAACTCTCCACACTCACAGTTACACTTTCAAGACTCTCGGTTACACTCTACAGACTCTTGGTTACACTCTACAGACTCTCGGTTACACTCTACAGTCTATGTTACACTCTCCACACTTTCGGTTACACTCTCCACACAAATGATTGAACAGTCCAGACGTGGTTAAACTCTCCACACTTTCGGTTAATACTCTCCATGCTCATGGTTTCATTCTCCAAACACTCGGTCACGCTTTCCACATTCTCGGTTACACTTTCCACACACTCAGTTACATTCTCCAGACTCTCGGTTAAACTCTCCACACTCTCGGTTACACTCTCGACACAAGCGGTTACACTCTCCACACTCACAGTTACACTCTCCACACTCACGGTTACACTCTCCACACTCACGGTTACACTCTCCACACTTTCGGTTACACTCTCGACACAAGCGCTTACAATCTCCAGACGTGGTTACACTCTCCACACTCACGGTTACACCCAACGCACTTTCAGTTACACTCTCCACCCTCATGTTTACAATCTCCACACTCTCGGTTACACTGTCCAGACTCGGTTACATTCTCCACACTCATGTTTACACTCTCCACACACTCGGTTAAACTCGCCACACTCACGTTTACACTCTCCACACACTTGGTTACATTCTCCACACTCAGGGTGACACTCTCCTGACTCTCGGTTATACTCTCCACACTCTAGATTACACTCTCTACACTCTCGGTTACTCTCTCCACACTTTTGGTTACACTCTCGACACAAGCGATTACACTCTCCTGACGTGGATACACTCTCCACACTAAAAGTTACACTCTCTACGCTCACGGTTACACTCTCCACATTCACGGTTACATTCTCCACACAAGCGAAACATCTCTCCAGAGTTGGTTACTCTCTCCACAATCTCGGGCACACTCTCCACACACACGTTTACATCTCCAGACGCGGTTAAACGCTACGCACTCGCAGTTACAAACTCCACACTCAGTTACATTCTCCACAGACGCGGTTATACTCTCCAGACTCTCGGTTACACTCTCCCCACTCTCGGTTACACTCTCCAGTCTAGGTTACATTCTCCAAACTTTCGGTTGCACTATCCACACAAATGATTGAACAGTACAGAAGTGGTTAAACTCTCCACACTCACAGTTACACTCTCAAGACTCTCAGTTACACTCTCCAGACTCTCGGTTACACTCTCCAGACTCACAGTTACACTCTCCACACAGGCGGTTACACTCTCCACACTTTCGGTTACACTCTCCAGACTCACGGTTACACTCTCCACACATTCGGTTACACTCTCCACACTTTCGGTTACACTCTCCACACACTCGGTTACATTCTCCACGCTCTCGGTTACAATCTCCACACTCTCAGTTACACTCTCCGCACACTCGGTGACACATTCCTCACACTCTCGGTTAAACTCTCCACACTCATGGTTAAACTTTCCAGACTCGGTTACAATCTCAACATTCTCGGTTTCACTCTCCGCACTCTCGGTTCCACGCTCCACTCTCACGGTTACACTCTCCACACAGGCGGTTACACTCTCCACACTTTCGGTTACACTCTCCACACTCAGGGTTACACTCTCCACAGACGTGGTTATTCTCTCCAGACTCTCGGTTACAGTCTCCCCACTCTCGCTTACACTCTCCAGTCTAGGTTACACTTTCCACACTTTTGGTTACACTCTCCACACAAATGATTGAACAGTCCAGACGTGGTTAATCTCTCCACACTCACGGTTACACTCTCCACGCTCATGGTTTCATTCTCCAAACACTCGGTCATGCTTTCCACATTCTCGGTTACACTTTCCACACACTCAGTTACATTCTCCAGACTCTCGGTTAAACTCTCCACACCCTCGGTTACACTCTTCACACTTTCGGTTACACTCTCGACACAAGCGGTGACACTCTCCACACTCACGGTTACACTCTCCACACACCCGGTTTCACGCTCCACCCTCACGTTTAAAGTCTCCCCACTCTTGGTTACACTCTCCAGTCTAGGTTACACTCTCCACACTTTCGGTTACACTCTCCAAACAAATTATTGAACAGCCCAGACCTGCTTAATCTCTCCACACTCACGGTTATGCTCTCCACGCTCTCGGTTACATTTCCACACTCAGAGTTACACTCTCAAGACTCTCGGTTACACTCTACAGACTCTCGGTGACACTCTCCACATTCTCGGTTACACTCACCACACTTTCGGTTACACTCTCCAGACTCACGGTTACACTCTCCACATATTCAGTTACACTCTCCACACACTCAGTTACACTCTCCACACCCTCGGTTAAAATCTCCTCACACTCGGTTACAATCTCCACACTCTTGGTTACACTCTCCACACAGGCGGTAACTCTCCCCACACTCGGGTACAATCTCTAGGCATTCGGTTACACTTTCTACACACTCAGCTACAATCTCCACACACTCGGTTACATTCTCCACACACACGTTTACATCTCCAGACAAGGTTAAACTCTATACTCACAGTTACAACTCTACACTCAGTTACACTCTCCACAGACACGGTTATACTCTCCAGACTCTCGGTTACAGTCTCCCCACTCTCAGTTACACTCTCCAGTCTCGGTTACATGCTACTCATTTGCGGTTACACTCTCGACACAAATGATTACACACTCCAGACGTGGTTACACTCTCCACAATCACGGTTACACTCTCCACACTTTCGGTTACACTCTCGACACAAGCGCTTACAATCTCCAGACGTGGTTACACTCTCCACACTCAGGGTTACACCCAAAGCACTTTCAGTTACACTCTCCACCCTCATGTTTACAATCTCCACACTCTTGGTTACACTGTCCAGACTCGGTTACATTCTCCACACTCATGTTTACACTCTCCACACACTCCGTTAAACTCGCCACACTCACGTTTACACTCTCCACACACTTGGTTACATTCTCCACACTCAGGGTTACACTCTCCTGACTCTCGGTTATACTCTCCACACTCTAGGTTACACTCTCTACACTCTCGGTTACACTCTCGGTTACTCTCTCCACACTTTTGGTTACACTCTCGACACAAGCGATTACACTCTCCTGACGTGGTTACACTCTCCACACTAACAGTTACACTCTCTACGCTCACGGTTACACCCTCCACCTTCACGGTTACATTTTCCACACAAGCGAAACATCTCTCCAGAGTTGGTTACTCTCTCCACACTCTCGGGCACACTCTCCACACACACGTTTACATCTCCAGACGCGGTTATACTCTCCAGACTCTCGGTTACACTCTCCCCACTCTCGGTTACACTCTCCAGTCTAGGTTACATTCTCCAAACTTTCGCTTACACTCTCCACACAAATGATTGAACAGTACAGAAGTGGTTAAACTCTCCACACTCACAGTTACACTCTCAAGACTCTCGGTTACACTCTACAGACTCTCGGTTACACTCTCCACACTCACAGTTACACTCTCCACACTCACAGTTACACTCTCCACACTCACAGTTACACTCTCCACACTCACGGTTACACTCTCCACACTCACGGTTACACTCTCCACACTCACGGTTACACTCTCCACACACCCGGTTCCACGATCCACCCTCATGTTTACAGTCTCCACACACTTGGTTACATTCTCCACATTCAGTGTTACACCCTCCACAGATGCGGTTATACTCTCCAGACTCTCGGTTAGTCTCCCCACTCTTGGTTACACTCTCCAGTCTAGGTTACACTCTCCACACTTTCGGTTACACTCTCCACACAAATTATTGAACAGTCCAGACCTGGTTAATCTCTCCACATTCACGGTTACGCTCTCCACGCTCTCGGTTACATTTCCACACTCAGAGTTACACTCTCAAGACTCTTGGTTACACTCTACAGACTCTCGGTTATACTCTCCACATTCTCGGTTACATTCACCACACTTTCGGTTACACTCTCCAGACTCACGGTTACACTCTCCACATATTCAGTTACACTCTCCACACACTCAGTTACACTCTCCACACCCTCGGTTAAAATCTCCTCACACTCGGTTACAATCTCCACACTCTTGGTTACACTCTCCACACAGGCGGTAACTCTCTCCACACAGGCGCTTACACTCTCCCAAACTCGGGTACAATCTCTAGGCATTTGGTTACACTTTCTACACACTCAGCTACAATCCCCACACTCTCGGTTACATTCTCCACACACACGTTTACCTCTCCAGACACAGTTAAACTCTATACATTTACAGTTACAACTCTACACTCAGTTACACTCTCCACAGACACGGTTATACTCTCCAGACTCTCGGTTACAGTCTCCCCACTCTCAGTTACACTCTCCAGTCTCAGTTACATGCTACTCATTTGCGGTTACACTCTCGACACAAATGATTACACACTCCAGACGTGGTTACACTCTCCACAATCACGGTTACACTCTCCACACTTTCGGTTACACTCTCGACACAAGCGATTACACTCTCCAGACGTGGTTACACTCTCCACACTCACGGTTACACCCAACGCACTTTCATTTACACTCTCCACCCTCATGTTTACAATCTCCACACTCTCGGTTACACTATCCAGATTCGGTTACATTCTCCACACTCATGTTTACACTCTCCACACACTCGGTTAAACTAGCCACACTCAGGGTTACACTCTCCTGACTCTCGGTTATACTCTCCACACTCTCGGTTACACTCTCGGTTACCCTCTCCACACTTTTGGTTACGCTCTCGACACAAGCGATTACACTCTCCTGATGTGGATACACTCTCCACACTAACAGTTACACTCTCTACGCTCACGGTTACACTCTCCACATTCACGGTTACATTCTCCACACAAGCGAAACATCTCTCCAGAGTTGGTTACTCTCTCCACAATCTCGGGCACACTCTCCACACACACGTTTACATCTCCAGACGCGGTTAAACGCTACGCACTCGCAGTTACAAACTCCACACTCAGTTACATTCTCCACAGACGCGGTTATACTCTCCAGACTCTCGGTTACACTCTCCCCACTCTCGGTTACACTCTCCAGTCTAGGTTACATTCTCCAAACTTTCGCTTACACTCTCCACACAAATGATTGAACAGTACAGAAGTTGTTAAACTCTCCACACTCACAGTTACACTCTCAAGACTCTCGGTTACACTCTCCAGACTCACGGTTACACTCTCCACACAGGCGGTTACACTCTCCACACTTTCGGTTACACTCTCCAGACTCACGGTTACACTCTCCAGACTCACGGTTACACTCTCCACACATTCGGTTACACTCTCCACACATTCGGTTACACTCTCCAGACTCACGGTTACAATCTCCACACTCTCGGTTACACTCTCCACACACTCGGTGACACATTCCTCACACTCTCGGTTAAACTCTCCACGCTCATGGTTAAACTTTCCAGACTCGGTTACAATCTCAACATTCTCGGTTTCACTCTCCACACTCTCGGTTCCACACTCCACTCTCACGGTTACACTCTCCACACAGGCGGTTACACTCTCCACACATTCGGTTACACTCTCCAAACACTCGGTTACACTCTCCACCCACTCGGTTACACTTTCCTCACTCTCGGTTACTCTCTACACACACTTGGTTACACTTTCCTCACTCTCGGTTACACTCTCCACACTTTCGGTTACACTCTCCACACAAATAATTGAACAGTCCAGACGTGGTTAATCTCTCCACACTCACGGTTACATTCTCCACGTTCTCGGTTACATTCTCCACACTCAGTGCTACACTCTGAAGACTCTCGGTTACACCCTACAGACTCTAGGTTACACAATCCACACTCTCGGTCACGCTCTCCACATTTTTGATTGCACTTTCCACACACTCAGTTACACTCTCTAGACTCTCAGTTACACTCTCCAAATCCTTGGTTACACTCTCCATACTCAGGGTTACACTCTCCACACTTTCGGTTACACTCTCCACACAAATAATTGAACAGTCCAGACGTGGTTAATGTCTCCACACTCACGGTTACACTCTCCAGGCTCTCGGTTACATTCTCCACACTCAGTTAAACTCTCAAGACTCTCGGTTACACTCTACAGACTCTCGGTTACACTTTCCATACTCATGGTTACACTCTCCACACTCATTGTTTCATTCTCCAAACACTCGGTCCGCTCTCCATATTTTCGATTACACTTTCATCACACTCAGTTACACTCTCCAGACTCTCGGTTACACTCTCCAAATCCTCGGTTACACTCTCCATACTCACGGTTACACTCTCCATACTCACGGTTACAATCTCCAGGCTCTCGGTTACATTCTCCACACTCACGGTTACACTCTCCAGGCTCTCGGTTACATTCTCCACACTCTCGGTTACACTCACCACACTTACGGTTACACTCTCCAGACTCATGGTTACACTCTCCACACATTCGTTTACATTCTCCACACTCATGGTTACACTCTCCACACACCCTGTTCCACGCTCCACCCTCACGTTTACTCTCTCCACACACTTTGTTACATTCTCCACACTCAGGGTTACACTCTCCACAGACGTGGTTATTCTCTCCAGACTCTCGGTTACAGTCTCCCCACTCTTGGTTACACTCTCCAGTCTAGGTTACACTCTCCACACTTTCGGTTACACTCTCCACACAAATGATTGAACTGTCCAGACGTGGTTAATCTCTCCACACTCACGGTTACACTCGCCACGCTCTCAGTTACATTCTCCATACTCACAGTTACATTCTGAAGACTCTCGGTTACACTCTACAGACTCTCGGTTACACGTTCCACATTCTCGGTTACATTCACCACACTTCCGGTTACACTCTCCAGACTCACGGTTACATTCTCCACACATTCGGTTACACTCTCCACACTTTCGGTTACACTCTCCAGACTCACGGTTACAATCTCCACACTCTCGGTTACACTCTCCACACACTCGGTGACACATTCCTCACACTCTCGGTTAAACTCTCCACGCTCATGGTTAAACTTTCCAGACTCGGTTACAATCTCAACATTCTCGGTTTCACTCTCCACACTCTCGGTTCCACACTCCACTCTCACGGTTACACTCTGCACACAGGCGGTTACACTCTCCACACATTCGGTTACACTCTCCAAACACTCGGTTACACTCTCCACCCACTCGGTTACACTTTCCTCACTCTCGGTTACTCTCTACACACACTTGGTTACACTTTCCTCACTCTCGGTTACACTCTCCACACTTTCGGTTACACTCTCCACACAAATAATTGAACAGTCCAGACGTGGTTAATCTCTCCACACTCACGGTTACATTCTCCACGTTCTCGGTTACATTCTCCACACTCAGTGCTACACTCTGAAGACTCTCGGTTACACCCTACAGACTCTAGGTTACACAATTCACACTCTCGGTCACGCTCTCCACATTTTTGATTGCACTTTCCACACACTCAGTTACACTCTCTAGACTCTCAGTTACACTCTCCAAATCCTTGGTTACACTCTCCATACTCACGGTTACACTCTCCACACTTTCGGTTACACTCTCCACACAAATAATTGAACAGTCCAGACGTGGTTAATGTCTCCACACTCACGGTTACACTCTCCAGGCTCTCGGTTACATTCTCCACACTCAGTTAAACTCTCAAGACTCTCGGTTACACTCTACTGACTCTCGGTTACACTTTCCATACTCATGGTTACACTCTCCACACTCATTGTTTCATTCTCCAAACACTCGGTCCGCTCTCCATATTTTCGATTACACTTTCCTCACACTCAGTTACACTCTCCAGACTCTCGGTTACACTCTCCAAATCCTCGGTTACACTCTCCATACTCACGGTTACACTCTCCATACTCACGGTTACACTCTCCATACTCACGGTTACAATCTCCAGGCTCTCGGTTACATTCTCCACACTCACGGTTACACTCTCCAGGCTCTCGGTTACATTCTCCACACTCTCGGTTACACTCACCACACTTACGGTTACACTCTCCAGACTCATGGTTACACTCTCCACACATTCGGTTACATTCTCCACACTCATGGTTACACTCTCCACACACCCTGTTCCACGCTCCACCCTCACGTTTACACTCTCCACACACTTTGTTACATTCTCCACACTCAGGGTTACACTCTCCACAGACGTGGTTCTTCTCTCCAGACTCTCGGTTACAGTCTCCCCACTCTTGGTTACACTCTCCAGTCTAGGTTACACTCTCCACACTTTCGGTTACACTCTCCACACAAATGATTGAACTGTCCAGACGTGGTTAATCTCTCCACACTCACGGTTACACTCGCCACGCTCTCAGTTACATTCTCCATACTCACAGTTACATTCTGAAGACTCTCGGTTACACTCTACAGACTCTCGGTTACACGTTCCACATTCTCGGTTACATTCACCACACTTCCGGTTACACTCTCCAGACTCACGGTTACATTCTCCACATATTCAGATACACTCTCCACACCCTCGTTTACACTCTCCACATATTCAGTTACACAATCCACACCCTCGGTTAAAATCTCCACACACGCTTTTACACTCTCCACACTCATGGTTACAATCTCCACACTCTCGGTTACACTATCCAGACTCGGTTACATTCTCCACACTCACGGTTACACTCTCCACAATCAGTTACACCATCCTCCCTCTCGGTTACACTCTCCACACTCCCGGTTACACGCTCCACACTCACTTTTACACTCTCCACACAATCGGTTACACTTTCCACACTCACGGTTACATTCTCCACACTCACGCTTATATTCTCCACCAGCACGCTTACATTCTCCAATTACCCGGTTCCACGCTCCACGCTCACGTTTACACTCTCCACACACTTGGTTACATTCTGCACACTCAGTGACACTCACCAGTCTCTCGGTTACACTCTCCAGTCTCTCGGTAACTCTCTCCACACTTTCTGTTACACCCTCGACACAAGCGATTACACTCTCCAGACGTGGTAACACTATCCACACTATAAGTTAAACCCTCCACACTCACGCTTACATTCTCCACAGAAGCGATTAAACTCTCCAGAGTTGGTTACTCTCTCCACACTCTCGGGTACACTCTCCACACACACGTTTACATCTCCAGACACAGTTAAACTCTATACACTTGCAGTTACAAACTCCACACTCAGTTACACTCTCCACAGGTTCAGTTATAATCTCCAGACTCTTGATTACACTCTCCAGTCTAGGTTACACCCTCCACACTTCGATTACACTCTCGACACAAGTGGTTACAACTCTCCAGACGTGGGTACACTCTCCACACTCATGTTTACAATCTCCACACTCTCGGTTACACTATCCAGACTCGGTTACATTCTCCACACTCACGGTTACACTCTCTCCCATCAGTTACACCATCCTCCCTCTCGGTTACACGCTCCACACTCACTTTTACACTCTCCACACAATCGGTTACACTCTCCACACTCACGGTTACACTCTCCACACTTTCAGCTACACTCTCCACACAAATGATTGAACAGTCCAGACGTGGTTAAACTCTCCATACCCACGGTTACACTCTCCACGCTCTCGGTTACATTCTCCAGACTCAGAGTTACACTCTCAAGACTCTCGGTTACACTTTACAGACTCTCAGTTACACTCTCCACACTCTCGGTTACACTCACCACACTTTCGGTTACACTCTCCAGACTCACGGTTACACTCTCCACACATTCGGTTACACTCTCCACACCCTCGGTTACACTCTCCACATCTCATTTACACTCTCCACACATGCTTTTACACTCTCCACACACTCGGTTACAATCTCCAAACACTCGGTTACAATCTGCACACTTGCGGTTACTCTAACGACACATGCAATTTTGTTCCCCACACACGCGGTTACACGCTCCACACTCTTGGTTACGCTCTCCACACAGGCGGTTACATTCTCCACACTTCGGTTACACTCTCGACACAAGCAGTTACACTCTCCAGACGTGGGTACACTCTCCACACTCATGTTTACAATCTCCACACTCTCGGTTACACTATCCAGACTCGGTTACATTCTCCACACTCACGGTTACACTCTCTACCATCAGTTACACCATCCTCCCTCTCGGTTACACTCTCCACACACCCGGATCCACGCTCCACACTCACGGTTACACTCTCTACACAGGCGGTTACACTCTCCAGACACTCGGGTATGATCTCCAGACACTCGGTAACAATTTCTAAACACTCAGTTACACTTTCTATACACTCGGAACATTCTCCAAACACTCGGTTACACTCTCCACAGTCTCTGTTACACTCTCCACACTCTCGGTTACATCTCCACACTCACGGTTACATTCTCCACATACCCGGTTGCACGCTCCACACTCATGTTTACACACTCCACACACTCGGTTACACTCTCCACACTCACGTTTACACACTCCACATACTTGGTTACATTCTCCACACTCTCGGTTACATACTCCACACTCTCGGTTACTCTGTCCACACTTTCGGTTACACTCTTGACACAAGTGATTACACTCTCCAGACGTGGTTACACTCTCCACACTCACGGTTACATTCTCCACACAAGCGATTCATCTCTCCAGAGTTGGTTACTCTCTCCACACTCTCGGGTACATTCTCCACACAAACATTTACATCTCCAGACGCGGTTAAACTCTAAACACTCGCAGTTACAAACTCCACACTCAGTTCCACTCCAGACTCTCGGTTACACTCTCCCCACTCTCGGTAACACTCTCCAGTCTAGGTTACACTCTCCACACTTTCGGTTACACTCTCCACACAAATGATTGAACAGTCCAGACGTGGTTAAACTCTCCATACCCATGGTTACACTCTCCACGCTCTTGGTTACATTCTCCACACTCAGTGTTCCACTCTCAAGACTCTCGGTTACACTCTACTGATTCTCGGTTACACTCTCCACACTCTCGGTTACACTCATCACACACTCAGTTACACTCTCCACACCCTCGGTTAAAATCTCCACACACTCGGTTACACTCTCCACACTCTCGGTTACACTCTCCACACACGCCTTTACACTCTCCACACACTCGTTTACACTCTCCACACACTTGGTTACAATCTGCACACTCGCGGTTACTCTATCGACACATGCATTTTTGTTCTCTACACACCCGGTTACACGCTCCACACTCTTGGTTACACTCTCCACTCACGCGGTTACTTTCTCCACACAGCCGGTTACACTCTCCACACACTCGGTTACATTCTCTACGCTCTCGGTTACATTCTTCACACTCTCGGTTACACTCTCCACACACATGTTGACATCTCAAGACACTGTTAAACTCTACACACTCCCAGTTACAAACTCCAAACTCAGTTACACTCTCCACAGACGCAGTTATACTCTCCGGACTCTCGGTTGCAGTCTCCCCACTCTCGGTTACAATCTCCGGGCTCGGTTACACGCTACTCACTTGCGGTTACACCCTAGACACAAATGATTACACACTCCAGACGTGGTTACACTCTCCACACTTTTGGTTACACTCTCCACACTTCGGTTACACTCTCGACACAAGCAGTTACACTCTCCAGACGTGGATACACTCTCCACACTCATGTTTACAATCTCCACACTCACGGTTACACTATCCAGACTCGGTTACATTCTCCACACTCACGGTTACACTCTCCACAATCAGTTACACCATCCTCCCTCTCGGTTACACTCTCCACACACTCGGATCCACGCTCCACACTCACGGTTACACTCTCCACACACATGTTTACATCTCCAGACACGGTTAAACTCTACATACTTGCAGTTACATACTCCACACTCACGGTTACACTCTCCACACACATGTTTACATCTCCAGACACGGTTAAACTCTACACACTTGCAGTTACAAACTCCACACTCATGTACACTCTCCACAGACCCGGTTATACTCTCCAGACTCTCGGTTACACTCTCCCCACCCTCGGTTACACTCTCTAGTCTAGGTTACACTCTCCACAAATGATTGAACAGTCCAGACGTGGTTAATCTCTCCACACTCACGGTTATGCTCTCCACATTCTCAGTTACATTCTCCACACTCAGAGTTACACTCTCAAGACTCTCGGTTACACACTACAGACTCTCGGTTACACTCTCCACATTTTCGGTTACACTCTCCACATTCTCGGTTACACTCACCACACTTTCGGTTACACTCTCCAGACTCACGGTTACACTCTCCACATATTCAGTAACATTCTCCACACACTCATTTACACTCTCCACACACTCAGTTACACTCTCCACACACATGTTCACATCTCCAGACACGGTTAAACTCTACACACTCGCAGTTACAAACTCCACACTCAGTTACACTCTCCACAGACGCGGTTATACTCTCCAGACTCTCGGTTACAGTCTCCCCACTCTCGGATACACTCTCCAGTCTCGGTTACATGCTACTCATTTGCGGTTACATTCTGGACACAAATGATTACACACTCCAGACGTGGTTACACTCTCCACACTCACGGTTATACTCTCCACACTTTCGGTTACACTCTCGACACAAGTGCTTACACTCTCCAGACGTGTTTACACTCTCCACACTCATGGTTACACTCAACACACTTTCAGTTACACTCTCCACCCTCGTGTTTACAATCTCCACACTCTTGTTACACTATCCAGACTCGGTCACATTCTCCACACTCTCAGTTACACTCTCCACAATCAGTTGCACCATCCTCACTGTCGGTTACACTCTCCAAACACTCGGTTACACTCTCCACACTCACGGTTATACTCTCCAGACTCTCGGTTACAGTCTCCCCACTCTCGGTTGCACTCTCCAGTCTAGGTTACACTCTCCACACTTTCGGTTACACTCTCCACACAAATGATTGAACAGTCCAGATGTGGGTAAACTCTCCACACTCACGGTTACACTCTCCACGCTCGCGGTTACATTCTTCACACTCAGAGTTACGCTCTCAAGACTCTCGGTTACACTCTACAGACTCTCGGTTACACTCTCCACACTCTTGGATCCACGCACCACACTCTCGGTTACACTCTCCACACACTCGGTTACAGTCTGCACACTCACGGTTACTCTATCGAAACATTCATTTTTGTTCTCCACACACGCGGTTACACTCCACACTATTGGTTACACTCTCCACACACGCGGTTACACTCTCCACTCAGGTGGTTACACTCTCCACACAGGCGGTTACACTCTCCACACACTCGGTTACACTCTTCACACACATGTTTACATCTCCAGACACTGTTAAACTCTACACACTCGCAGTTACAAACTCTACACTCAGTTACACTCTCCACAGACATGGTTATACTCTCCAGACTCTCGGTTACAGTCACCCCACGCTCAGTTACAATCTCCAGTCTCGGTTACACGCTACTCACTTGCGGTTACACTCCCGACACAAATGATTACACACTCCAGACATGGTTACACTCTCCACACTTTCGGTTACACTCTCCACACTTCGGTTACACTCACGGCACAAACGTTTACACTCTCCAGACGTGGTTACACTCTCCACACTCTCGGTTACACTCAACACACTTCCAGTTACACTCTCCACACTCATGTTTACAATCTCCACACTCTCGGTTATACTCTCCACACTTTCGGTTACACTCTCCACACTTTCGGTTACACTCTCGACACAAGCGGTTGCACTCTCCAGACGTGGTTACACTCTCCACACTCACGGTTACACTTTCCACACTCTTGGATCCACGCACCACACTCTCGGTTACACTCTCCACTCTCACGGTTACATTCTCCACACTCATGGTTACACTCTCCACACACCCGGTTCCACGCTTCACACTCACGTTTACACTCCCCACACATTCGGTTACATTCTCCACACTCACAGTTACAATTTCCTCACACTCACAGTACACTCCCCACACATTCGGTTACACTCTCCACAAAGGCGGTTACGTTCTCCACAATCAGTTACACCATCCTCACTCTCGGTTAAGATATCCACACACGCGGTTACACTCTGCACACTCGCGGTTACTCTATCGACACATGCATTTTTGTTCTCCACACACGTGGTTACACTCTCCGCGTTCTCGGTTACACTCTCCACACACTCAGTTACACTCTCAACACTCTCGGTTACACTCTCCAGACTCATGGTTACACTCTTCTCACATTCGGTTACACTCTCCACATACTCAGTTAAAATCTCCACACACTCGGTTAAACTTTCTACACACTCGGTTCCACTCTCCAACACTCGGTTACGCTCTCCACACTCTCAGTTACACTCTCCACGCTCTCAGTTACATTCTCCACACAAGTGATTCAGCTCTCCAGAGTTGATTACACTCTCCAGACTCTCGGGAACACTCTCCACACACACGTTTACATCTCCAGACGCAGTTAAACTCTACACACTCGCAGTTACAAACTCCACACTCAGTTACACCCTCCACAGACGCGGTTATACTGTCCAGACTCTCCGTTACAGTCTCCCCGCTCTCGGTTACACTCTCCACACTTTCGGTTACACTCTTGACACAAGCGTTTACACTCTCCAGACGTGGTTACACTCTCCACACTCACGGTTACACTCAACATACTTTCGGTTACACTCCACACTCATGTTTACACACTCCACACTCATGTTTACAAACTCCGCACTCTCGGTTACACTATCCAGACTCGGTTACATTCTCCACACTCTCGGATCCACACTCCACACTTATGGTTACACTCTCCACACACTCGATTACATCTCCACACTCTCAGTTACACTCTCCACTCTCACGGTTACACTCTCCACACACCCGGTTCCACGCTTCATACTCAGGTTTACACTCTCCACACATTTGGTTACATTCTCCACGCTCTCGGTTACAATCTCCACACTCACGGTTACAATTTCCTCACACTCACGGTCACATACTACACACAATCTTTTACATTTCCACACTCTCGGTTAATCTCTCCACTCTCACGGTTACATTCTCCACTCTCACGGTTACACTCTCCACAAAGGCGGTTACGTTCTCTACGATCAGTTACACCATCCACACTCTCGGTTAAAATCTCCAAACACTCGGTTACACTCAGCTCACTCGCGATTACTCTATCGACACATGCATTTTTGTTCTCCACACGCGCGGATACACTTCCACGCTCTTGGTTACACTCTCCACACAGGCGGTTACACTCTCTACACACTCGTGTACAATCTCTGGGCACTCGGTTAAACTTTCTACACATTCGGTTACACTCTCCACACACTCGGTTATGCTCTCCACACACTCAGTTACACTCTCCACACTCACGGTTACACGCTCCACACAGACGTTTACATCTCCAGACGCAGTGAAACTCTACACAATCGCAGTTACAAACTCCACACTCAGTTACACCCTCCACAGACGCAGTTATACTGTCCAGACTCTTGGTTACAGTCTCCCCGCTCTCGGTTACACTCTCCAGTCACGGTTACACTCACCACACTTTTGGTCATACTCTCCACACAAATGATTACACACTCCAGACGTGGTTACACTCTCCACACTCACAGTTACACTCTCCACACTCACGGTTACAATCTCCACACTCACAGTTACACTCTCCACACTCACGGTTACACTCTCCACACTCACGGTTACAATCTCCACACTCACGGTTACACTCTCCACACTCATGGTTACAATCTCCACACTCTCGGTTACACTCTCCACATTCTCGGTTACACGCTCCAGACTCTTGGTTACACTCTCCACACTGTCGGTCACTCTCTCCATACTTTCGGTTACACAAGCGACTACACTGTCCAGACATACTCAAAACACTCCGTCACACTCTCCTCACCCTCGGTTACACGCTCCACACACTCGGTTACCTCTGCACACTCGCGGTTATTCTATCGACAGGTGTGTTTATGATCTCCACATACGCGGTTACACTCTCCACACATTCGGTTACAGTCTCCACACCTTCGGTTACACGCTCTACACCCTCGGTTACACGCTCCACACACGCAGTTACACTCTCCACGCTCACTGTTACACTCTCCACACTGGCGGTTACAATCTCTAGACACTCGGTTACACTTTCTACACACTTGGTTACACTCTCCACACTCTCGGTTACGCTCTCCACACTCTCGGTTACAATCTCCACACTCACGGTTACATTCTCCACACAAGCGATTAAACTCTCCATAGTTGGTTACACTCTCCACACTCTCAGGAACACTCTCCACACACTCGGTTACACACTGCACACTCGCGGTTACTCTATTGACACATGCATTTTTGTTCTCCACACACGCGGATACACTTTCCAGGCTCTTGGTTACACCGTCCACACAGGCGGTTACACTCTCCACAAACTCGTGTACAATCTCTAGGCACTCGGTTAAACTTTCTACACACTCGGTTACACTCTCCACACACTCAGTTACACTCTCCACGCTCACGGTTACACTTTCCACACTCACGGTTACACTCTCCAGACTCGGTTACACTCTCCACATTCTCGGTTTCACTCTCCACACTCACGGTTCCACGCTCCACACTCAGGGTTTCACTCTCCTCAGTTACACTCACCACACACTCAGTTACCACCGCACACTAGCGATTATTCTATCGACAGGTGCGTTTATGCTCTCCACACACGCGGTTATACTTTCTACACACTCGGTTCCACTCTCCACACTCTCGGTTACACTCTCCACACTCTCGGTTACACTCTCCACACTCACGGTTACATTCTCCACACAAGCGATTGAACTCTCCAGAGTTGGTTACTCTCTCCACACTCTCGGGTACACTCTCCACACACACGTTTACATCTCCGGACGCAGTTAAACTCTACACACTCGCAGTTACAAACTCCACCCTCAGTTACACCATCCACAGACGCGGTTATACTGTCCAGACTCTCCGTTACAGTCTCCCCACTCTTGGTTACACTCTTTACACTCACGGTTACACTGTACACGCTCACGGTTATACTCTGCACGCTCTCGGTTACATTCTCCACACTCTCGGTTACAATCTCCACACTCTCGGTTACACTCTCCACCCTCTTAGTTACAATCTCCACAGACACGGTTATACGCTCCAGACTCTCATTTACACACTCTCCAGACTCGGTAACACTATCCACACACTCGGTTACACTCTCCACACAAGCAATTACACTCTCCATACATTGTTACACTCTCCACACACACGGTGACACTCCCCACACTCGGTTACATTCTCCTCACCCTCGGTTACACTCTCTAGAGTGCCGTTTACAGTCTCCGCTCACAGTTACACTCTCTGCACTCAGGGTAAATGTGTACACACACACGATTACATTCTCCTCACCCTCAGTTACACCCTACACCCTCAAGGTTACACATTCTACAAACTCGGTTACACTCCACACACGTGATTGCACTCTTCACAGTCTTGGTTACACTCTCCACACTCTCGGTTACACTCTCCACTCTCTCGGTTACACTCCCCACACTCTCGGTTACTCTCTCCACACTTTAGGTTACACTCTCGACACAAGCGATTACACTCTCCGGACATACTCCAAACACTCGGTTATGCTCTCCACATTCTCGGTTACACTCTCCGCACACTCGGTTACACTCTCCACACTCTCGGTTACACTTTCCACACTCTCGGTTACACTCTCCACACTCTAGGTTAAACTCTCCACACTCTCGGTTACACTCTCCACACACTCAGTTACACTCTCCACACAAGCTTTTACATTCTCCACCACTCGGTTACACTCTGCACACTCTTGGTTACACTCTCCACACAGGCGGTTACACTCTCCAGACACTCGGGTATGACCTCCAGACACTCGGTAACAATTTCTAAACACTCAGTTACACTTTCTATACACTCGGAACATTCTCCAAACACTCGGTTACACTCTCCACAGTCTCTGTTACACTCTCCACACTCGGATACAATCTCCACACTCACGGTTACACTCTCCAGATGTGGTTTCACTCTCCACACTCACGATTACACTCTCCACACTCATGGTTACATTCCTCAAACAGGCTTTTATCCTCTCCACACACTCGGTTACACTCTCAACGCTCTTGGTTATACTCCCCACACAGGCGGTTACACTCTGAACGCCCTCGGTTACAATCTCCACACTCTCGGTTACACTCTCCACACACTTGGTTACATTCTCCACACTCACGGTTACACTATCCAGACTCGGTTACGCTCCCCACATTCTCGGTTTCACTCTCCACACTCTCGGTTGCACGCTGCACTCTCATGGTTACACTCTCCACGCTATTGGTTACACTCTCCGCAAAGGCGGTTTCACTCTCCAAACACTCGGTTACGCTCTCCACATTCTCGGTTACACTCTCCGCACACGCGATTACACTGTCCACAAACTCGGTTACACTCTCCACACACTTGGTTAAACTTTCCAAACACTAGGTTACAATCTCCACCCTCTCAGTTGCACGCTGCACATTCATGGTTACACTCTCCACACACTCGGTTACACTGTCCAAACGCTAGGTTACGCTCTCCACATTCTCGGTTAAACTCTCCGCACACTCAGTTACACTCTCCACACACTTGGTTACACTCTCCGCACTCTCGGTTACACTCTGCACACTCTTGGTTACGGTCTCCACACAGGCGGTTACACTCTCCAGACACTCGGGTATGATCTCCAGACACTCGGTAACAATTTCTAAACACTCAGTTACACTTTCTATACACTCGGAACATTCTCCAAACACTCGGTTACACTCTCCACAGTCTCTGTTACACTCTCCACACTCTCGGTTACAATCTCCACACTCTCGGTTACACTCTCCACACTCTCGGTTACACTCTCCACACTCTCAGTTACACTCTCCACACTCTCGGTTAAACTCTCCAAACACTCTCCACACCCTCGGTTACACTCTCAACACCCTCGGTTAAACTCTCCACACCCTCGGTTAAACTTTCCACACCCTCGGTTACACTCTCCACACACTCGGTTACCTCTGCACACTCGCGGTTACTCTATCGACAGGGGCGTTTATGCTCGCCACATACGCGGTTACACTCTCCATGATTGTGGTTATACTCCCCACACAGGCGGTTACACTCTGCACACTCTTGGTTACACTCTGCACACTCTTGGTTACACTCTCCACACAGGCGGTTACACTCTCCAAACACTCGGTTACGCTCTCCACATTCTCGGTTACGCTCCCCGCACACACGATTAGAATTCCACACACTCGGTTACACTCTCCACACATTCGGTTACACTCTCCACACATTCAGTTAAACTTTCCACACACTCGGTTACACTCTCCACACTCTCGGTTACACTCTCCACATCCTTGGTTACACACTCCACACACTCGGCTACACTCTCCACACACTCGGTTACACTCTCCACACACTCGGTTACACTCGCCACACACTCGGTTACACTCTCCACACCCTCGGTTACACTCTCCACACCCTCGGTTACACTCTCCACACTCTCGGTTACACTCTCCACACACTTGGTTACATTCTCCACACTCACAGTTACACTATCCAGACTCGGTTACGCTCCCCACATTCTCGGTTTCACTCTCCACACTCGGTTGCACGCTGCACTCTCAAGGTTACACTCTCCATGCTATTGGTTACACTCTCCGCACAGGCGGTTTCACTCTCCAAACACTCGGTTACGCTCTCCACATTCTCGGTTACACTCTCCGCACACGCGATTACACTGTCCACACACTCGATTACACTCTCCACACACTTGGTTAAAATTTCCAAACACTCGGTTACACTCTCCACCCTCCCAGTTGCACGCTGCACATTCATGGTTACACTCTCCACACACTCGGTTACACTGTCCAAACAGTCGGTTACGCTCTCCGCACACTCGGTTACACTCTCCACACACTCGGTTACACTCTCCACACACTCGGTTACACTCTCCACACTCTCGGTTACACTCTCCACACTCTCGGTTACACTCTCCACACTCTAGGTTAAACTCTCCACACACACGGTTACACTCTCCACACTCTCGGTTACACACTCCACACCTTTGATTACACTCTCCACCCACGCTTTCACATTCTCCACCACTCGGTTACACTCTGCACACTCTTGGTTACACTCTCCACACAGGCGGTTACACTGTCCACACACTCGGTTACACTCTCCACACACTTGGCTAAACTTTCCAAATACTCGGTTACAGTCTCCACACTCTCGGTTACACGCTGCACATTCATGGTTACACTCTCCACACACTCGGTTACACTGTCCAAACACTCGGTTACACTCTCCACCCACGCTTTTACATTCACCACCACTCGGTTACACTCTGCACACTCTTGGTTACAGTCTCCACACAGGCGGTTACGCTCTCCAGACACTCGGATATGATCTCCAGACACTCGGTAACAATTTCTAAACACTCAGTTACACTTTCTATACACTCGGAACATTCACCAAACACTCGGTTACACTCTCCACAGTCTCTGTTACACTCTCCACTCTCTCGGTTACAATCTCCACACTCTCAGTTACACTCTCCACACTCTCGGTTAAACTCTCCAAACACTCTCCACACCCTCAGTTACACACGCAACACCCTCGGTTAAACTCTCCACACCCTCGGTTAAACTTTCCACACCCTCGGTTACACTCTCCACACACTCAGTTACCTCTGCACACTCGCGGTTACTCTATCGACAGGGGCGTTTATGCTCGCCACATACGCGGTTACAGTCTCCATGCTCGTGGTTATACTCCCCACACAGGCGGTTACACTCTGCACACCATTGGTTACACTCTGCACACTCTTGGTTACACTCTCCACACAGGCGGTTACACTCTCCAAACACTTGGTTATGCTCTCCACATTCTTGGTTACGCTCTCCGCACACACGATTAGACTGTCCACACACTCGGTTACACTCTCCACACTCTCGGTTACACTCTCCAAGCTCTAGGTTAAACTCTCCACACACTCGGTTACACTCTCCACACTCTCAGTTACACTCTCCACATCCTTGGTTACACACTCCACACACTCAGTTACACTCTCCACACACTCGGTTACACTCTCCACACCCTCGGTTACACTCTCCACACCCTCGGTTACACTCTCCACACACTCGGTTACACTGTCCACACACTCGGCTAAACGCTCCACACCCTCGGTTACCCTCTCCACACCCTCGGTTACACTCTCCACATACTTGGTTACATTCTCCACACTCACGGTTACACTATCCAGTCTCGGTTACGCTCCCCACATTCTCGGTTTCACTCTCCACACTCTGGGTTGCACGCTGCACTCTCATGGTTACACTCTTCACGCTATTGGTTACACTCTCCGCACAGGCGGTTTCACTCTCGAAACACTCGGTTACGCTCTCCACATTCTCGGTTACACTCTCCGCACACTCGGTTACACTCTCCACACACTCGGTTACACTCTCCACACTCTCGGTTAAACCCTCCACACTCTCGGTTACACTCTCCACACTCTAGGTTAAACTCTCCACACACTCGGTTACACTCTCCACACTCTCGGTTACACACTCCACACCCTTGGTTACACACTCCACCCACGCTTTTACATTCTCCACCACTCGTTTACACTCTGCACACTCTTGGTTACACTCTCCACACAGGGGGTTACACTCTCCAGACACTCGGGTATGATTTCCAGACACTCGGTAACAATTTCTAAACACTCAGTTACACTTTCTATACACTCGGAACATTCTCCAAACACCCGGTTACACTCTCCACAGTCTCTGTTACACTCTCCACACTCTCGGTTACAATCTCCACACTCACGGTTACACTCTCCAGACGTGGTTTCACTCTCCACACTCACGATTACACTCTCCACACTCATGGTTACATTCCCCAAACATGCTTTTACCCTTTCCACACACTCGGTTACACTCTCAACGCTCTTGGTTATACTCCGCACACAGGCGGTTACACTCTGCACATTCTTGGTTACACTCTCCACACAGGCGGTTACACTCTCCAGACACTCGGGTATGATCTCCAGACACTCGGTAACAATTTCTAAACACTCAGTTACACTCTCTATACACTCGGAACATTCTCCAAACACTCGGTTACACTCTCCACAGTCTCTGTTACACTCTCCACACTCTCGGTTACAATCTCCACACTCACGGTTACACTCTCCAGACGTGGTTTCACTCTCCACACTCACGATTACACTCTCCACACTCATCGTTACATTCCCCAAACAGGCTTTTACCCTCTCCACACACTCGGTTACACTCTCAACGCTCTTGGTTATACTCCGCACACAGGCGGTTACACTCTGCACATTCTTGGTTACACTCTCCACACAGGCGGTTACACTCTCCAGACACTCGGGTATGATCTCCAGACACTCGGTAACAATTTCTAAACACTCAGTTACACTTTCTATACACTCGGAACATTCTCCAAACACTCGGTTACACTCTCCACAGTCTCTGTTACACTCTCCACACTCTCGGTTACAATCTCCACACTCTCGGTTACACTCTCCACACTCTCAGTTACACTCTCCACACTCTCGGTTAAACTCTCCAAACACTCTCCACACCCTCGGTTACACTCTCAACACCCTCGGTTAAACTCTCCACACCCTCGGTTAAACTTTCCACACCCTCGGTTACACTCTCCACACACTCGGTTACCTCTGCACACTCGCGGTTACTCTATCGACAGGGGCGTTTATGCTCGCCACATACGCGGTTACACTCTCCACGATTGTGGTTATACTCCCCACACAGGCGGTTACACTCTGCACACTCTTGGTTACACTCTCCACACAGGCGGTTACACTCTCCAAACACTCGGTTACGCTCTCCACATTCTCGGTTACGCTCCCCGCACACACGATTAAAATTCCACACACTCGGTTACACTCTCCACACATTCGGTTACACTCTCCACACATTCAGTTAAACTTTCCACACACTCGGTTACACTCTCCACACTCTCGGTTACACTCTCCACATCCTTGGTTACACACTCCACACACTCGGCTACACTCTCCACACACTCGGTTACACTCTCCACACACTCGGTTACACTCGCCACACACTCGGTTACACTCTCCACACCCTCGGTTACACTCTCCACACCCTCGGTTACACTCTCCACACTCTCGGTTACACTCTCCACACACTTGGTTACATTCTCCACACTCACAGTTACACTATCCAGACTCGGTTACGCTCCCCACATTCTCGGTTTCACTCTCCACACTCGGTTGCACGCTGCACTCTCAAGGTTACACTCTCCATGCTATTGGTTACACTCTCCGCACAGGCGGTTTCACTCTCCAAACACTCGGTTACGCTCTCCACATTCTCGGTTACACTCTCCGCACACGCGATTACACTGTCCACACACTCGATTACACTCTCCACACACTTGGTTAAAATTTCCAAACACTCGGTTACACTCTCCACCCTCCCAGTTGCACGCTGCACATTCATGGTTTCACTCTCCACACACTCGGTTACACTGTCCAAACACTCGGTTACGCTCTCCGCACACTCGGTTACACTCTCCACACACTCGGTTACACTCTCCACACACTCGGTTACACTCTCCACACTCTCGGTTACACTCTCCACACTCTCGGTTACACTCTCCACACTCTAGGTTAAACTCTCCACACACACGGTTACACTCTCCACACTCTCGGTTACACACTCCACACCTTTGATTACACTCTCCACCCACGCTTTTACATTCTCCACCACTCGGTTACACTCTGCACACTCTTGGTTACACTCTCCACACAGGCGGTTACACTGTCCACACACTCGGTTACACTCTCCACACACTTGGCTAAACTTTCCAAATACTCGGTTACAGTCTCCACACTCTCGGTTGCACGCTGCACATTCATGGTTACACTCTCCACACACTCGGTTACACTGTCCAAACACTCGGTTACACTCTCCACCCACGCTTTTACATTCACCACCACTCGGTTACACTCTGCACACTCTTGGTTACAGTCTCCACACAGGCGGTTACGCTCTCCAGACACTCGGATATGATCTCCAGACACTCGGTAACAATTTCTAAACACTCAGTTACACTTTCTATACACTCGGAACATTCTCCAAACACTCGGTTACACTCTCCACAGTCTCTGTTACACTCTCCACTCTCTCGGTTACAATCTCCACACTCTCAGTTACACTCTCCACACTCTCGGTTAAACTCTCCAAACACTCTCCACACCCTCAGTTACACACGCAACACCCTCGGTTAAACTCTCCACACCCTCGGTTAAACTTTCCACACCCTCGGTTACACTCTCCACACACTCAGTTACCTCTGCACACTCGCGGTTACTCTATCGACAGGGGCGTTTATGCTCGCCACATACGCGGTTACAGTCTCCATGCTCGTGGTTATACTCCCCACACAGGCGGTTACACTCTGCACACCATTGGTTACACTCTGCACACTCTTGGTTACACTCTCCACACAGGCGGTTACACTCTCCAAACACTTGGTTATGCTCTCCACATTCTCGGTTACGCTCTCCGCACACACGATTAGACTGTCCACACACTCGGTTACACTCTCCACACTCTCGGTTACACTCTCCAAGCTCTAGGTTAAACTCTCCACACACTCGGTTACACTCTCCACACTCTCAGTTACACTCTCCACATCCTTGGTTACACTCTCCACACACTCGGTTACACTCTCCACACCCTCGGTTACACTCTCCACACCCTCGGTTACACTCTCCACACCCTCGGTTACACTCTCCACACACTCGGTTACACTCTCCACACTCTCGGTTAAACCCTCCACACTCTCGGTTACACTCTCCACACTCTAGGTTAAACTCTCCACACACTCGGTTACACTCTCCACACTCTCGGTTACACACTCCACACCCTTGGTTACACACTCCACCCACGCTTTTACATTCTCCACCACTCGTTTACACTCTGCACACTCTTGGTTACACTCTCCACACAGGGGGTTACACTCTCCAGACACTCGGGTATGATTTCCAGACACTCGGTAACAATTTCTAAACACTCAGTTACACTTTCTATACACTCGGAACATTCTCCAAACACCCGGTTACACTCTCCACAGTCTCTGTTACACTCTCCACACTCTCGGTTACAATCTCCACACTCACGGTTACACTCTCCAGACGTGGTTTCACTCTCCACACTCACGATTACACTCTCCACACTCATGGTTACATTCCCCAAACATGCTTTTACCCTTTCCACACACTCGGTTACACTCTCAACGCTCTTGGTTATACTCCGCACACAGGCGGTTACACTCTGCACATTCTTGGTTACACTCTCCACACAGGCGGTTACACTCTCCAGACACTCGGGTATGATCTCCAGACACTCGGTAACAATTTCTAAACACTCAGTTACACTCTCTATACACTCGGAACATTCTCCAAACACTCGGTTACACTCTCCACAGTCTCTGTTACACTCTCCACACTCTCGGTTACAATCTCCACACTCACGGTTACACTCTCCAGACGTGGTTTCACTCTCCACACTCACGATTACACTCTCCACACTCATCGTTACATTCCCCAAACAGGCTTTTACCCTCTCCACACACTCGGTTACACTCTCAACGCTCTTGGTTATACTCCGCACACAGGCGGTTACACTCTGCACATTCTTGGTTACACTCTCCACACAGGCGGTTACACTCTCCAGACACTCGGGTATGATCTCCAGACACTCGGTAACAATTTCTAAACACTCAGTTACACTTTCTATACACTCGGAACATTCTCCAAACACTCGGTTACACTCTCCACAGTCTCTGTTACACTCTCCACACTCTCGGTTACAATCTCCACACTCTCGGTTACACTCTCCACACTCTCAGTTACACTCTCCACACTCTCGGTTAAACTCTCCAAACACTCTCCACACCCTCGGTTACACTCTCAACACCCTCGGTTAAACTCTCCACACCCTCGGTTAAACTTTCCACACCCTCGGTTACACTCTCCACACACTCGGTTACCTCTGCACACTCGCGGTTACTCTATCGACAGGGGCGTTTATGCTCGCCACATACGCGGTTACACTCTCCATGATTGTGGTTATACTCCCCACACAGGCGGTTACACTCTGCACACTCTTGGTTACACTCTCCACACAGGCGGTTACACTCTCCAAACACTCGGTTACGCTCTCCACATTCTCGGTTACGCTCCCCGCACACACGATTAAAATTCCACACACTCGGTTACACTCTCCACACATTCGGTTACACTCTCCACACATTCAGTTAAACTTTCCACACACTCGGTTACACTCTCCACACTCTCGGTTACACTCTCCACATCCTTGGTTACACACTCCACACACTCGGCTACACTCTCCACACACTCGGTTACACTCTCCACACACTCGGTTACACTCGCCACACACTCGGTTACACTCTCCACACCCTCGGTTACACTCTCCACACCCTCGGTTACACTCTCCACACTCTCGGTTACACTCTCCACACACTTGGTTACATTCTCCACACTCACAGTTACACTATCCAGACTCGGTTACGCTCCCCACATTCTCGGTTTCACTCTCCACACTCGGTTGCACGCTGCACTCTCAAGGTTACACTCTCCATGCTATTGGTTACACTCTCCGCACAGGCGGTTTCACTCTCCAAACACTCGGTTACGCTCTCCACATTCTCGGTTACACTCTCCGCACACGCGATTACACTGTCCACACACTCGATTACACTCTCCACACACTTGGTTAAAATTTCCAAACACTCGGTTACACTCTCCACCCTCCCAGTTGCACGCTGCACATTCATGGTTTCACTCTCCACACACTCGGTTACACTGTCCAAACACTCGGTTACGCTCTCCGCACACTCGGTTACACTCTCCACACACTCGGTTACACTCTCCACACACTCGGTTACACTCTCCACACTCTCGGTTACACTCTCCACACTCTCGGTTACACTCTCCACACTCTAGGTTAAACTCTCCACACACACGGTTACACTCTCCACACTCTCGGTTACACACTCCACACCTTTGATTACACTCTCCACCCACGCTTTTACATTCTCCACCACTCGGTTACACTCTGCACACTCTTGGTTACACTCTCCACACAGGCGGTTACACTGTCCACACACTCGGTTACACTCTCCACACACTTGGCTAAACTTTCCAAATACTCGGTTACAGACTCCACACTCTCGGTTGCACGCTGCACATTCATGGTTACACTCTCCACACACTCGGTTACACTGTCCAAACACTCGGTTACACTCTCCACCCACGCTTTTACATTCACCACCACTCGGTTACACTCTGCACACTCTTGGTTACAGTCTCCACACAGGCGGTTACGCTCTCCAGACACTCGGATATGATCTCCAGACACTCGGTAACAATTTCTAAACACTCAGTTACACTTTCTATACACTCGGAACATTCTCCAAACACTCGGTTACACTCTCCACAGTCTCTGTTACACTCTCCACTCTCTCGGTTACAATCTCCACACTCTCAGTTACACTCTCCACACTCTCGGTTAAACTCTCCAAACACTCTCCACACCCTCAGTTACACACGCAACACCCTCGGTTACACTCTCCACACACTCAGTTACCTCTGCACACTCGCGGTTACTCTATCGACAGGGGCGTTTATGCTCGCCACATACGCGGTTACAGTCTCCATGCTCGTGGTTATACTCCCCACACAGGCGGTTACACTCTGCACACCATTGGTTACACTCTGCACACTCTTGGTTACACTCTCCACACAGGCGGTTACACTCTCCAAACACTTGGTTATGCTCTCCACATTCTCGGTTACGCTCTCCGCACACACGATTAGACTGTCCACACACTCGGTTACACTCTCCACACTCTCGGTTACACTCTCCAAGCTCTAGGTTAAACTCTCCACACACTCGGTTACACTCTCCACACTCTCAGTTACACTCTCCACATCCTTGGTTACACTCTCCACACACTCGGTTACACTCTCCACACCCTCGGTTACACTCTCCACACCCTCGGTTACACTCTCCACACACTCGGTTACACTGTCCACACACTCGGCTAAACGCTCCACACCCTCGGTTACCCTCTCCACACCCTCGGTTACACTCTCCACATACTTGGTTACATTCTCCACACTCACGGTTACACTATCCAGTCTCGGTTACGCTCCCCACATTCTCGGTTTCACTCTCCACACTCTGGGTTGCACGCTGCACTCTCATGGTTACACTCTTCACGCTATTGGTTACACTCTCCGCACAGGCGGTTTCACTCTCCAAACACTCGGTTACGCTCTCCACATTCTCGGTTACACTCTCCGCACACTCGGTTACACTCTCCACACACTCGGTTACACTCTCCACACTCTCGGTTAAACCCTCCACACTCTCGGTTACACTCTCCACACTCTAGGTTAAACTCTCCACACACTCGGTTACACTCTCCACACTCTCGGTTACACACTCCACACCCTTGGTTACACACTCCACCCACGCTTTTACATTCTCCACCACTCGTTTACACTCTGCACACTCTTGGTTACACTCTCCACACAGGGGGTTACACTCTCCAGACACTCGGGTATGATTTCCAGACACTCGGTAACAATTTCTAAACACTCAGTTACACTTTCTATACACTCGGAACATTCTCCAAACACTCGGTTACACTCTCCACAGTCTCTGTTACACTCTCCACACTCTCGGTTACAATCTCCACACTCACGGTTACACTCTCCAGACGTGGTTTCACTCTCCACACTCACGATTACACTCTCCACACTCATGGTTACATTCCCCAAACATGCTTTTACCCTTTCCACACACTCGGTTACACTCTCAACGCTCTTGGTTATACTCCGCACACAGGCGGTTACACTCTGCACATTCTTGGTTACACTCTCCACA
Source organism: Carcharodon carcharias (assembly GCF_017639515.1). Taxonomy (NCBI): domain Eukaryota; kingdom Metazoa; phylum Chordata; class Chondrichthyes; order Lamniformes; family Lamnidae; genus Carcharodon; species Carcharodon carcharias. Next base: position 259,073,214 of record NC_054467.1, on the reverse strand, counting down.
CAGGCGGTTACACTCTCCAGACACTCGGGTATGATCTCCAGACACTCGGTAACAATTTCTAAACACTCAGTTACACTTTCTATACACTCGGAACATTCTCCAAACACTCGGTTACACTCTCCACAGTCTCAGTTACACTCTCCACACACTCGGTTAAACTCTCCAAACACTCTCCACACCCTTGGTTACACACAAAACACCCTCGGTTAAACTCTCCGCACCCTCGGTTAAACTTTCCACACCCTCGGTTACACTCTCCACACACTCGGTTACCTCTGCACACTCGCGGTTACTCTATCGACAGGGGCGTTTATGCTCGCCACATACGCGGTTACACTCTCCATGCTCGTGGTTATACTCCCCACACAGGCGGTTAAACTCTCCACACCCTCGGCTACACTCTTCACACACTCGGTTACACTCTCCACACTCTAGTTTAAACTCTGCACACACTCGGTTACACTCTCCACACACTCGGTTACACTCTCCACACACACTTTTACATTTTCCACCACGCGGTTACACTCTCCACACCCTCGGATAAACTTTCCACACCCTCGGTTACACTCTCCAAACATGCTTTTATACTCTCCACACACTCAGTAACACTCTCCACACTTTCGGTTACTCTCTCCACATCCTCGGTTACACTCTCCACACACTCGGTAACACTCTTCACACACTCGGTTACAGTCTCCAGACACTCGGGTATGATCTCCAGACAGTCGGTAACAATTTCTAAACACTCAGTTACACTTTCTATACACTCGGAACATTCTCCAAACACTCGGTTACACTCTCCACAGTCTCTGTTACACTCTCCACACTCTCGGTTACAATCTCCACACTCACGGTTACACTCTCCAGACGTGGTTTCACTCTCCACACTCACGATTACACTCTCCACACTCATGGTTACATTCCCCAAACAGGCTTTTACCCTCTCCACACACTCGGTTACACTCTCAACGCTCTTGGTTATACTCCCCACACATGCGGTTACACTCTGCACGCTCTCGGTTACAATCTCCACACTCTCGGTTACACTCTCCACACACTTGGTTACATTCTCCACACTCACGTTTACACTATCCAGACTCGGTTACGCTCCCCACATTTTCGGTTTCACTCTCCACACTCTCGGTTGCACGCTGCACTCTCATGGCTACACTCTCCAAGCTATTGGTTACACTCTCCGCAAAGGCAGTTTCACTCTCCAAACACTCGGTTACGCTCTCCACATTCTCGGTTACACTCTCCGCACACGCAATTACACTGTCCACACACTCGGTTACACTCTCCACACACTTGGTTAAACTTTCCAAACACTCGGTTACTCTCTCCACACTCTCGGTTGCACGCTGCACATTCATGGTTACACTCTCCACACACTCGGTTACACTCTCCACGCTCTCGGTTACACTCTCCACCCACGCTTTTACATTCTCCACCACTCGGTTACACTCTGCACACTCTTGGTTACACTCTCCACACAGGCGGTTACACTGTCCAGACACTCGGGTATGATCTCCAGACACTCGGTAACAATTTCTAAACACTCAGTTACACTTTCTATACACTCGGAACATTCTCCAAACACTCGGTTACACTCTCCACAGTCTCTGTTACACTCTCCACTCTCTCGGTTACAATCTCCACACTCTCAGTTACACTCTCCACACTCTCGGTTAAACTCTCCAAACACTCTCCACACCCTCAGTTACACATGCAACACCCTCGGTTAAACTCTTCACACACTCGGTTACACTCTCCACACCCTCGGTTACACTCTTCACACACTTGGTTACACTCTCCACACACTCGGATACACTCTCCACACACACTTTTACATTTTCCACCACGCGGTTACACTCTCCACACCCTCGGATAAACTTTCCACACCCTCGGTTACACTCTCCAAACATGCTTTTATACTCTCCGCACACTCGGTAACACTCTCCACACTTTCGGTTACTCTCTCCACATCCTCGGTTACACTCTCCACACACTCGGTAACACTCTTCACACACTCGGTTACACTCTTCACACACTCGGTTACACTCTCCAGACACTCGGGTATGATCTCCAGACAGTCGGTAACAATTTCTAAACACTCAGTTACACTTTCTATACACTCGGAACATTCTCCAAACACTCGGTTACACTCTCCACAGTCTCTGTTACACTCTCCACACTCTCGGTTTCACTCTCCACACTCACGATTACACTCTCCACACTCATGGTTACATTCCCCAAACAGGCTTTTACCCTCTCCACACACTCAGTTACACTCTCAACGCTCTTGGTTATACTCCCCACACAGGCGGTTACACTCTGCACGCTCTCGGTTACAATCTCCACACTCTCGGTTACACTCTCCACACACTTGGTTACATTCTCCACACTCACGTTTACACTATCCAGACTCGGTTACGCTCCCCACATTCTCGGTTTCACTCTCCACGCTCTCGGTTGCACGCTGCACTCTCATGGTTACACTCTCCAAGCTATTGGTTACACTATCCGCAAAGTCAGTTTCACCCACCAAACACTTGGTTGCGCTCTCCACATTCTCGGTTACACTCTCCGCACACGCGATTACACTGTCCACACACTCGGTTGCACTCTTCACACACTTGGTTAAACTTTCCAAACACTCGGTTACACTCTCCACACTCTCGGTTGCACGCTGCACATTCATGGTTACACTCTCCACACACTCGGTTACACTCTCCACGCTCTCGGTTACACTCTCCACCCACGCTTTTACATTCTCCACCACTCGGTTACACTCTGCACACTCTTGGTTACACTCTCCACACAGGCGGTTACACTGTCCAGACACTCGGGTATGATCTCCAGACACTCGGTAACAATTTCTAAACACTCAGTTACACTTTCTATACACTCGGAACATTCTCCAAACACACGGTTACACTCTCCACAGTCTCTGTTACACTCTCCACACTCTCGGTTACAATCTCCACACTCTCGGTTAAACTCTCCAAACACTCTCCACACCCTCGGTTACACTCTCCACAAACTCGGTTACACTCTTCACACACTAGGTTACACTCTTCACACATTCGGTTACACTCTCCACACCCTCGGTTACACTCTTCACACACTCGGTTACACTCTCCACACTCTAGGTTAAACTCTCCACATCCTCGGCTACACTCTTCACACACTTGGTTACACTCTCCACACTTTAGGTTAAACTCTCCACACCCTCGGCTACACTCTCCACACACTCGGTTACACTCTCCACACACTCGGTTACACTCTCCACACACACTTTTACATTTTCCACCACGCGGTTACACTTTCCACACCCTCGGATAAACTTTCCACACCCTCGGTTACACTCTCCACACACGCTTTTATACTCTCCACACACTCGGTAACACTCTCCACACTTTCGGTTACTCTCTCCACATCCTCGGTTACACTCTCCACACACTCGGTAACACTCTTCACACACTCGGTTACACTCTCCAGACACTCGGGTATGATCTCCAGACACTCGCTATCAATTTCTAAACAGCCAGTTACCCTTTCTATACACTCGGAACATTCTCCAAACACTCGGTTACACTCTCCACAGTCTCTGTTACACTCTCCACACTCTCGGTTACAATCTCCACACTCACGGTTACACTCTCCACGCTCTCGGTTTCACTCTCCACACTCACGATTACATTCTCCACACTCATGGTTACATTCCCCAAACAGGCTTTTACCCTCTCCACACACTCGGTTACACTCTCAACGCTCTTGGTTATACTCCCCACACAGGCGGTTACACTCTGCACACTCTCGCTTACAATCTCCACACTCTCGGTTACACTCTCCACACACTTGGTTACATTTTCCACACTCACGTTTACACTATCCAGACTCGGTTACGCTCCCCACATTCTCGGTTTCACTCTCCACACTCTCGGTTGCACGCTGCACTCTCGTGGTTACACTCTCCAAGCTATTGGTTACACTCTCCGCAGAGGCGGTTACACTCTCCACACACTTGGTTACATTCTCCACACTCACGTTTACACTATGCATACTCGGTTACGCTCTCCACATTCTCGGGTACACTCTCCGCAAAGGCGGTTTCACTCTCCAAACACTTGGTTACGCTCTCCACATTCTCGGTTACACTCTCCACACACGCGATTACACTGTCCACACACTCGGTTACACTCTCCACGCTCTCGGTTACACTCTCCACACCCTTGGTTACACTCTCCACCCACGCTTTTACATTCTCCACCACTCAGTTACGCTCTGCACACTCTTGGTTACACTCTCCACACAGGCGGTTACACTTTCCAGACACTCGGGTATGATCTCCAGACACTCGGTAACAATTTCTAAACACTCAGTTACACTTTCTATACACTCGGAACATTCTCCAAACACTCGGTTACACTCTCCACAGTCTCTGTTACACTCTCCACGCTCTCGGTTACAATCTCCACACTCTCGGTTACACTCTCCACACTCTCGGTTGCACGCTGCTCATTCATGGTTACACTCTCCACACACACAGTTACACTGTCCAAATACTCGGTTACGCTCTCCACATTCTCGGTTACACTCTCCACACTCTCGGTTACACTCTCCACACTCTAGGTTAAACTCTCCACACCCTCGGTTACACTCTCCACACACTCGGTTACACTCTTCACACACTCGGTTTACACTCTCCACGCCCTCGGTTCCACTCTTCATACTCTCGGTTAAACTCTCCACACACTCGGTTACACTCTCCACACTCTCGGTTACTCTCTCCACACTCTAGGTTAAACTCTCCACACCCTCGGTTACACTCTCCACACACTCGGTTACACTCTTCACACACTCGGTTACACTCTCCACACCCTCGGTTACACTCTTCACACACTCGGTTACACTCTCCACACTCTAGGTTAAACTATCCACACACTCGGTTACACTCTCCACACCCTTGGCTACACTCTTCACACACTCGGTTACACTCTCCACACTCTAGGTTAAACTCTGCACGCACTCGGTTACACTCTCCACACACGCTTTAATACTCTCCACACACTCGGTAACACTCTCCACACACTCAGTTACTCTCTCCACATCCTCGGTTACACTCTCCACACACTCGGTTACACTCTTCACACACTCGGTTACACTCTTCACACACTCGGTTACACTCTCCACACCCTCGGTTACACTCTTCACACACTCGGTTACACTCTCTACACTCTAGATTAAACTCTCCACACACTCGGTTACACTCTCCACACCCTCGGCTACACTCTTCACACACTCGGTTACACTCTCCACACTCTAGGTTAAACTCTCCACACACTCGGTTACACTCTCCACACACTCGGTTACACTCTGCACATACACTTTTACATTTTCCACCACGCGGTTACACTCTCCACACCCTCGGATAAACTTTCCACACCCTCGGTTACACTCTCCACACACGCTTTTATACTCTCCACACACTCAGTTACCTCTGCACACTCGCGGTTAATCTATCGACAGGGCCGTTTATGCTCTCCACATACGCGGTTACACTCTTCACGCTCATGGTTACACTCTCCACACTCTTGGTTACACTCTCCACACAGGTGGTTATACTCTCCACACACTCGGGTACAATGTCTAGACACTCGGTTACAGTTTTTACACACTCGGTTACACTCTCCACACACTCCGTTACACTCTCGCCGCTCTCGGTTACACTCTACACACTCTCGGTTACACTCTCCACACACTCAGTTACATTCTCCCCGCTCTCAGTTACAATCTCCACACACTCGGTTACAATTCCTACACACTCAAGGTTACACTCTCCACACATTTGTTTAAACTCTCCAAACTGTCCACACTCACAGTTACACTCTCCAGACTTGGTTACGCTTCCCACATTCTCGGTTTCACTCTCCATACTCTCGGTTCCACTATGCACTCTCATGGTTACACTATCCACAGACTCGGTTCCACTCTCCAAGTCTCTGTTACATTCTCCACACTCTCGGTTACAATCTCCACACTCTCGGTTACAATCTCCACACCCACGGTTACACTCTCTACACTCACGGTTACAATCTACACACTGTTGGATACTCTCTCCACACCCTAGGTTAAACTTTCCACACACTCGGTTATACTCCACACACACCCTTTTACATTCTCGTTACCACTCGTTTACACCCTGCACACTCTTGGTTACACTCTGCACACAGGTGGTTATACTCTCCAGACACTCGGGTATGATCTCCAGACACTCGGTAACAATTTCTAAACACTCAGTTACACTTTCTATACACTCGGTACATTCTCCACACACTCGGTTACACTCTCCACACTGTCGGTTACACTCTCCACAGTCTCTGTTACACACTCCACACTCTTGGTTACAATCTCCACACACTCGGTTACACTCTCCACACTCTTGGTTACAACCTCCACACTCTCGGTTACACTCTCCACACTCTAGGTTAAACCCTCCACACACTCGGTTACATTCTCCACACCCTCGGTTACACTCTCCACACAATCGGTTACACACTCCACACTCTAGGTTAAACTCTCCACACACTCGGTTACACTCTCCACACTCTCGGTTACACTCTCCACACTCTCGGTTAAAACCTCCACACCCTCGGTTACATTCTCCACACCCTCGGTTACACTCACCACAACCTCGGTTACACTCTCCACACACTCGGTTGCACTCTCCACACACACGTTTAGATTCTCCACCATTCGGTTTCACTCTGCACACTCTTGGTTACACTCTCTACACAAGCGGTTACACTCACCACAACCTCGGTTACACTCTCCACACACCCGGTTGCACTCTCCACACACATGTTTACATTCTCCACCATTCGGTTTCACTCTGCACACTCTTGGTTACACTCTCCACACAAGCGCTTACAAACTCCACAAACTCAGCTACACTCACCACACCCTCGGCTAAACTCTCCACACCCTTGGTTACACTCTCCACACCCTCAGTTTCACTCTGCACACACGCCTTTATACTCTCCACACACTTGGTTACCTCTGCACACTCGCGGTTACTCTATCGTCAGTGGCGTTTATGCTCTCCACATACGCGGTTACACTCTCCACACTCTTGGTTACACTCTGCACTCTCTTGTTTACACTGTCCACACAGGCCTTTATACTCTCCACACACACGGGTACAATGTCCAGACACTTGGTGACACTTTCTACACACTCGGTTACACTCTCCACACACTCGGTTACACACTCCACACACGCTTTTACATTCTCCACCACTCGGTTTCACTCTGCACACTCTTAGTTACACTCTCCACACCCTCGGTTAAACTTTCCACACTCTCGGTTACACTCTCCACACACGGCTTTATACTCTCCGCACACTCGGTTACCTCTGCACACTCGTGGTTACTCTATCGACAGGGGCGTTTAAGGTCTCCACATACACGGTAACACTCTCCATGCTCGTGGTTATACTCCCCACACAGGCGGTTACACTCTCCACACTCTTGGTTACACTCTGCACACTCTTGGTTACACTCTCCACACAAGCGCTTACAAACTCCACAAACTCAGCTACACTCACCACACCCTCGGCTAAACTCTCCACACCCTTGGTTACACTCTCCACACCCTCAGTTTCACTCTGCACACACGCCTTTATACTCTCCACACACTTGGTTACCTCTGCACACTCGCGGTTACTCTATCGTCAGTGGCGTTTATGCTCTCCACATACGCGGTTACACTCTCCACACTCTTGGTTACACTCTGCACTCTCTTGTTTACACTGTCCACACAGGCCTTTATACTCTCCACACACACGGGTACAATGTCCAGACACTTGGTGACACTTTCTACACACTCGGTTACACTCTCCACACACTCGGTTACACACTCCACACACGCTTTTACATTCTCCACCACTCGGTTTCACTCTGCACACTCTTAGTTACACTCTCCACACCCTCGGTTAAACTTTCCACACTCTCGGTTACACTCTCCACACACGGCTTTATACTCTCCGCACACTCGGTTACCTCTGCACACTCGTGGTTACTCTATCGACAGGGGCGTTTAAGGTTTCCACATACACGGTAACACTCTCCATGCTCGTGGTTATACTCCCCACACAGGCGGTTACACTCTCCACACTCTTGGTTACACTCTGCACACTCTTGGTTACACTCCCCACACAGGCGGTCATACTCTCCACAAATGCGGTTACAATGTCTAGACACTCAGTTACACTTTCTACACCCTCGGTTACACTCTCCACACACTCAGTTACACTATCCCCACTCTCGGTTACACCCTCCACACACTCAGTTACACTGTCCAAACACTCGGTTACGCTCTCCACATTCTCGGTTACACTCTCCACACTCTCGGTTACACTCTCCACACTCTAGGTTAAACTCTCCACACCCTCGGTTACACTCTCCACACACTCGGTTACACTCTTCACACCCTCGGTTACACTCTCCACACACTCAGTTACACTATCCCCACTCTCGGTTACACCCTCCACACACTCGGTTACACTTTCTACACACTCGGTTACACTCTCCACACACTCAGTTACACTATCCCCACTCTCGGTTACACTCTGCACACACTCTTGGTTACACTTTCTACACACTCAAGGTTACACTCCCTACACATTTGGTTAAACTCTCCACACTCTTGTTTACACTCTCCACACTCACGGTTACACTCTCCAGAGTCGGTTACGCTCCCCACATTCTCGGTTTCACTCTCCACACTCGGTTCCACTATGCACTCGCATGGTTACACTCTCCACAGACTCGGTTACACTCTCCACACTCTCGGTTAAGATCTCCACATTCTCGGTTACACTCTCCACACACTCGATTACACTTTCTACACACTCATGGTTACACTCTCCAGACTCGGTTACGCTCTCCACATTCTCAGTTTGACTCTCCACACTCTAGGTTAAACTCGCCACACTCTAGGTTAAACTCTCAACACACTAGGTTACACTCTCCACACACTCGGTTACACTCTCCCCATCCTCGGTTACACTCTCCACACACGCCTTTATACTCTCCACACACTCGGTTACACTCTCCACATACTCGGTTACACTCGCCACACACACTTTTACATTTTCCACCACGCGGTTACACTCTCCACACCCTCGGATAAACTTTCCACATCCTCGGTTACACTCTCCACACACTCGGTTACACTCTTCACACACTCGGTTACATTCTCCACACCCTCGGTTACACTCTTCACACACTCGGTTACACTCTCCACACTCTAGGTTAAACTCTCCACACACTCGGTTACACTCACCACACCCTCGGCTACACTCTTCACACACTCGGTTACACTCTCCACACTCTAGGTTAAATTCTGCACACACTCGGTTACACTATCCACACTCTCGGTTACACTCTCCACACCCTCGGTTACACTCTCCACACTCTCGGTTACACTCTCCACACCCTCGGTTACACTCTCCAGACACTCGGTTACACTCTCCACACAAGCGATTACACTCTCCACACACTCAGTTACACTCTCCAAACCCTCGGTTACACCCTCCCTGCTCTCGGTCACAATCTGCACACTCTCGGTTACACTCTCCACACACTCGGTTACACTTTCTACACACTCATGGTTACATTCTCCAGATTCGGTTACGCTCTCCACATTCTCAGTTTGACTCTCCACACTCTAGGTTAAACTCTCCACACTCTAGGTTAAACTCTCCACACTCTAGGTTAAACTCTCCACACACTAGGTTACACTCTCCACACACTCGGTTACACTCTCCAGACACTCGGTTACACTCTCCACACAAGCGATTACACTCTCCACACACTCAGTTACACTCTCCAAACCCTCGGTTGCACCCTCCCTGCTCTCGGTTACAATCTCCACACTCTCGGTTACACTCTCCACACACTCTCGGTTACACTCTCCAGACTCGGTTACGCTCTCCACATTCTCAATTTGACTCTCCACACTCTAGGTTAAACTCTCCACACACTCGGTTACACTATCCAAACTCTCGGTTACATTCTCCACACTCTCGGTTACACTCTTCACACCCTCGGTTACACTCTCCACACAAGCGGTTACACACTCCACATGCTCGTTTACACTCTCCACACCCTCGGTTACATTCTCCACACCCTCGGATACACTCTCCACACACTCGGTTACACACTCCACACTCTAGGTTACACTCTCCACACACTCGGTTACACTCTCCACACACACCTTTACATTTTCCACCACGCGGTTACACTCTCCACACCCTCGGATAAACTTTCCACATCCTCGGTTACACTCTCCACACACTCGGTTACACTCTTCACACACTCGGTTACATTCTCCACACCCTCGGTTACACTCTTCACACACTCGGTTACACTCTCCACACTCTAGGTTAAACTCTCCACACACTCGGTTACACTCTCCACACCCTCGGCTACACTCTTCACACACTCGGTTACACTCTCCACACTCTAGGTTAAATTCTGCACACACTCGGTTACACTATCCACACTCTCGGTTACACTCTCCACACCCTCGGTTACACTCTCCACACTCTCGGTTACACTCTCCACACCCTCGGTTACACTCTCCAGACACTCGGTTACACTCTCCACACAAGCGATTACACTCTCCACACACTCAGTTACACTCTCCAAACCCTCGGTTACACCCTCCCTGCTCTCGGTCACAATCTGCACACTCTCGGTTACACTCTCCACACACTCGGTTACACTTTCTACACACTCATGGTTACACTCTCCAGACTCGGTTATGCTCTCCACACACTCGGTTACACTATCCAAACTCTCGGTTACATTCTCCACACTCTCGGTTACACTCTCCACACCCTCGGTTACACTCTCCATACACTCGGTTACACTCTCCACATAAGCGGTTACACTCTCCACACGCTCGTTTACACTCTCCACACCCTCGGTTACATTCTCCACACCCTCGGATACACTGTCCACACACTCGGTTACACACTCCTCACTCTAGGTTAAACTCTCCACACCCTCGGTTACACTCTCCACACTCTCGGTTTCTACACACTCATGATTACACTCTCCAGACTCGGTTACGCTCTCCACATTCTCAATTTGACTCTCCACACTCTAGGTTAAACTCTCCACACACTCGGTTACACTATCCACACTCTTGGTTACACACTCCACACTCTAGGTTATACTCTCCACACACTCGGTTACACTCTCGGTTACACTCTCCACACTCTCGCTTACACTATCCACACCCTCGGTTACACTCTCCACACTCTCGGTTACATTCTCCACACTCTCGGTTACACTCTCCACACCCTCGGTTACACTCTCCACACTCTCGGTTACACACTCCATGACCTCGGTTACAATCTCCACACTCTCGGTTACACTCTCCACACCCTCGTTTACACTCTCCACATACTCAGTTACACTCTCCAAACCCTCAGTTACACCCTCCCTGCTCTCGGTCACAATCTGCACACTCTCGGTTACACTCTCCACACACTCGGTTACACTTTCTACACACTCATGGTTACACTCTCCAGACTCGGTTACGCTCTCCACATTCTCAGTTTGACTCTCCACACTCTAGGTTAAACTCTCCACACTCTAGGTTAAACTCTCCACACACTAGGTTACACTCTCCACACCCTCGGTTACACTCTCCAGACACTCAGTTACACTCTCCACACAAGCGATTACACTGTCCACACACTCAGTTACACTCTCCAAACCCTCGGTTACACCCTCCCTGCTCTCGGTTACAATCCCCACACTCTCGGTTACACTCTCCACACACTCTCGGTTACACTCTCCAGAGTCGGTTACGCTCTCCACATTCTCAATTTGACTCTCCACACTCTAGGTTAAACTCTCCACACACTCGGTTGCACTATCCACACTCTCGGTTACATTCTCCACACTCTCGGTTAAACTCTCCACACCCTCGGTTACACTCTCCATACACTCGGTTACACTCTCCACACAAGTGGTTACACTCTCCACACACTCAGTTACACTCTCCAAAACCTCGGTTACACCCTCCCTGCTCTCGGTTACAATCTCCACACCCTCGGTTACACTCTCCACACTCTCGGTTTCTACACACTCATGATTACACTCTCCAGACTCGGTTACGCTCTCCACATTCTCAATTTGACTCTCCACACTCTAGGTTAAACTCTCCACACACTCGGTTACACTATCCACACTCTTGGTTACACACTCCACACACTCGGTTACACTCTCCACACGCTCGGTTACACTCTCCACACCCTCGGTTACATTCTCCACATCCTCGGTTACACTCTCCACACACTCGGTTACACACTCCACACTCTACGTTAAACTCTCCACACTCTCGGTTTCACTCTCCACATTCTCGGTTACACTTTCCACACACTCGGTTACACTCTCCACACCCTTGGTTACACTCTCCACACACTCGGTTACACAATCCACACTCGAAGTTAAACTCTCCACACACTCGGTTACACAATCCACACTCTCGGTTACACTCTCCACACTCTCGGTTAAACCCTCCACACCCTCGGTTACATTCTCCACACCCTCGGTTACACTCACCACGACTCGGTTACACTCTCCACACGCTCGGTTGCACTCTCCACACACACTTCTACATTCTCCACCACTCGGTTTCACTCTGCACACTCTTGGTTACACTCTCCACACAAGAGGTTTCACACTCCACACACTCTGTTACACTCGCCACACCCTCGGTTAAGTTCTCCACACCCTCGGTTACACTCTCCACACTCTCGGTTACACTCTCCACACCCTCGGTTAAGTTCTCCACACCCTCGGTTACACTCTCCACACCCTCGGTTTTACTCGGAACACACGCCTTTATACTCTCCACACACTCGGTTACACTCTCCAAACACTCGGTTACGCTCTCCACATTCTCGGTTAGGCTCTCCGCACACGCGATTACACTCTCCACACACTCGGTTACACTTTCTACACACTCATGGTTACACTCTCCGGACTTGGTTACGCACTCCTCATTCTCTATTTAACTCTCCACACTCTCGTTTACACTCTCTACACCCTCGGTTAAAATCTCCACAACCTCGGTTACACTCTCCGCACACGCGATTACACTCTCCACATACTCAGTTACACTCTCCACACGATCGGTTACATTCTCCACACCCTCGGTTACACTCTCCACACTCTCGGTTACACTCTCCACACTCTCGGTTACACTATCCACATTCTCGGTTACACTCTCCACATTCTCGGTTACACTCTCCACACAATCGGTTACACTCTCCACATCCTCACTTACACTCTCCACACACTCGGTTACACACGCCACACTCTAGGTTAAACTCTCCAAACTCTCGGTTACACTCTCCACACTCTCGGTTAAACCCTCCACACCCTCGGTTACATTCCCCACACCCACGGTTACACTCTCCACACACTCGGTTGCTCTCTCCACACACACTTCTACATTCTCCACCACTCGCTTTCACTCTGCACACTCTTGGTTACACTCTCCACACTAGCGGTTATACACTCCACACACTCAGTTACACTCGCCACACCCTCGGTTAAACTCTCCACACCCTCGGTTACACTCTCCACACCCTCGGTTTCACTCTGCACACACGCCTTTATACTCTCCACACACTCGGTTACCGCTGCACACTCGCGGTTACTCTATCGACAGTGGCGTTTATGCTCTCCACATACGCGGTTACACTCTCCACACTCTTGGTTACACTCTGTACTCTCTTGTTTACACTGTCCACACAGGCCTTTATACTCTCCACACACACGCGTACAATGTCTAGACACTCGGTGACACTTTCTACACACTCGGTTACACTTTCGACACACTCAGTTACACTCTCCCCGCTCTCGGTTACACTCTACACACTCACGGTTACACTCTCCACATACTTGGTTAAACTCTCCACCCTCTTGTTTACATTCTCCACACACTCGGTTCCACTCTCCACACACTCGGTTACACTCTCCACACCCTCGGTTACATTCTCCACACTCTCGGTTACACTCTCCACACTCTCGGTTACACTCTCCACACACTCGGTTACACTTTCTACACACTCATGGTTACACTCTCCAGACTCGGTTACGCTCTCTCCATTCTCAATTTGACTCTCCACACTCTCGGTTAAACTCTCCGCACACTCGGTTACACTCTCCACACTCTCGGTTACAGTCTCTACACCCTCGGTTACTCTCTCCACACACTCAGTTACACTCTCCAAACCCTCGGTTACACCCTCCCTGCTCTCGGTCACAATCTCCACACTCTCGGTTACACTCTCCACACACTCGGTTACACTTTCTACACACTCATGGTTACACTCTCCAGACTCGGTTACGCTCTCCACATTCTCAATTTGACTCTCCACACTCTAGGTTAAACTCTCCACACACTCGGTTACACTCTCCACACTCTCGGTTACGCACTCCACACCCTCGGTTACATTCTCCACACTCTCGGTTAAACTCTCCACACCCTCGGTTACACTCTCCATACACTCGGTTACACTCTCCATACATGCGGTTACACTCTCCACACACTCCGTTACACTCTCCAAACCCTCGGTTACACCCTCCCTGCTCTCGGTTACAATCTCCACACTCTCGGTTACACTTTCCACAAACTTGTTTACACTTTCTACACACTCATGGTTACACTCTCCAGACTCGGTTACGCTCTCTACATTCTCAATTTGACTCTCCACACTCTAGGTTAAACTCTCCACACACTCAGTTACACTCTCCACACACTTGGTTAAACTTTCTACACACTCGCTTACACTCTCCACACATTCAGACACACTCTCCCCGCTCTCGGTTACATTCTCCACAAACTCGGTTACACTCTCCACAGTCACTGTTACACTCTCCACACTCTTGGTTACAATCTCCACAATCTCGGTTAAACTCTCCAAACACTCGGTTACGCTCTCCACACTCTAGGTTAAACTCTCCACACACTCGGTTACACTCTCTACACTCTCGGTTACACTCTCCACACTCTCGGTTACACTCTCCACACTCTAGGTTAAACTCTCCACACACTAGGTTACACTCTCCACACACTCGGTTACACTCTCCACACCCTTGGTTACACTCTCCACACACTCGGTTACACAATCCACACTCGAAGTTAAACTCTCCACACACTCGGTTACACAATCCACACTCTCGGTTACACTCTCCACACTCTCGGTTAAACCCTCCACACCCTCGGTTACATTCTCCACACCCTCGGTTACACTCACCACAACTCGGTTACACTCTCCACACGCTCGGTTGCACTCTCCACACACACTTCTACATTCTCCACCACTCGGTTTCACTCTGCACACTCTTGGTTACACTCTCCACACAAGAGGTTTCACACTCCACACACTCTGTTACACTCGCCACACCCTCGGTTAAGTTCTCCACACCCTCGGTTACAGTCTCCACACTCTCGGTTACACTCTCCACACCCTCGGTTACACTCTCCACACCCTCGGTTTTACTCGGAACACACGCCTTTATACTCTCCACACACTCGGTTACACTCTCCAAACACTCGGTTACGCTCTCCACATTCTCGGTTAGGCTCTCCGCACACGCGATTGCACTCTCCACACAATCGGTTACACTTTCTACAAACTCATGGTTACACTCTCCGGACTTGGTTACGCACTCCTCATTCTCTATTTAACTCTCCACACTCTCGTTTACACTCTCTACACCCTCGGTTAAAATCTCCACAACCTCGGTTACACTCTCCGCACACGCGATTACACTCTCCACATACTCAGTTACACTCTCCACACGATCGGTTACATTCTCCACACCCTCGGTTACACTCTCCACACTCTCGGTTAACACTCTCCACACTCTCGGTTACACTATCCACATTCTCGGTTACACTCTCCACATTCTCGGTTACACTCTCCACACATTCGGTTACACTCTCCACATCCTCATTTACACTCTCCACACACTCGGTTACACACGCCACACTCTAGGTTAAACTCTCCAAACTCTCGGTTACACTCTCCACACTCTCGGTTAAACCCTCCACACCCTCGGTTACATTCCCCACACCCACGGTTACACTCTCCACACACTCGGTTGCTCTCTCCACACACACTTCTACATTCTCCACCACTCGCTTTCACTCTGCACACTCTTGGTTACACTCTCCACACAAGCGGTTATACACTCCACACACTCAGTTACACTCGCCACACCCTCGGTTAAACTCTCCACACCCTCGGTTACACTCTCCACACCCTCGGTTTCACTCTGCACACACGCCTTTATACTCTCCACACACTCGGTTACCGCTGCACACTTGCGGTTACTCTATCGACAGTGGCGTTTATGCTCTCCACATACGCGGTTACACTCTCCACACTCTTGGTTACGCTCTGCACTCTCTTGTTTACACTGTCCACACAGGCCTTTATACTCTCCACACACACGGGTACAATGTCTAGACACTCGGTGACACTTTCTACACACTCGGTTACACTTTCGACACACTCAGTTACACTCTCCCCGCTCTCGGTTACACTCTACACACTCACGGTTACACTCTCCACATACTTGGTTAAACTCTCCACCCTCTTGTTTACATTCTCCACACACTCGGTTCCACTCTCCACACACTCGGTTACACTCTCCACACCCTCGGTTACATTCTCCACACTCTCGGTTACACTCTCCACACTCTCGGTTACACTCTCCACACACTCGGTTACACTTTCTACACACTCATGGTTACACTCTCCAGACTCGGTTACGCTCTCTCCATTCTCAATTTGACTCTCCACACTCTCGGTTAAACTCTCCGCACACTCGGTTACACTCTCCACACTCTCGGTTACACTCTCTACACCCTCGGTTACTCTCTCCACACACTCAGTTACACTCTCCAAACCCTCGGTTACACCCTCCCTGCTCTCGGTCACAAGCTCCACACTCTCGGTTACACTCTCCACACACTCGGTTACACTTTCTACACACTCATGGTTACACTCTCCAGACTCGGTTACGCTCTCCACATTCTCAATTTGACTCTCCACACTCTAGGTTAAACTCTCCACACACTCGGTTACACTCTCCACACTCTCGGTTACGCACTCCACACCCTCGGTTACATTCTCCACACTCTCGGTTAAACTCTCCACACCCTCGGTTACACTCTCCATACACTCGGTTACACTCTCCATACATGCGGTTACACTCTCCACACACTCCGTTACACTCTCCAAACCCTCGGTTACACCCTCCCTGCTCTCGGTTACAATCTCCACACTCTCGGTTACACTTTCCACACACTTGTTTACACTTTCTACACACTCATGGTTACACTCTCCAGACTCGGTTACGCTCTCTACATTCTCAATTTGACACTCCACACTCTAGGTTAAACTCTCCACACACTCAGTTACACTCTCCCCACTCTTGTTTACACTCTCCACACTCTCGGTTACACTCTCCACACACTTGGTTAAACTTTCTACACACTCGCTTACACTCTCCACACATTCAGACACACTCTCCCCGCTCTCGGTTACATTCTCCACAAACTCGGTTACACTCTCCACAGTCACTGTTACACTCTCCACACTCTTGGTTACAATCTCCACAATCTCGGTTAAACTCTCCAAACACTCGGTTACGCTCTCCACACTCTAGGTTAAACTCTCCACACACTCGGTTACACTCTCTACACTCTCGGTTACACTCTCCACACTCTCGGTTACACTCTCCACACTCTAGGTTAAACTCTCCACACACTCGATTACACTCTCCACACCCTTGTTTACACTCTCCACACTCTCAGTTACACACGCCACACTCTAGGTTAAACTCCCCACACACTCGGTTACACTCTCCACACTCTCGGTTACACTCCCCACACACTCGGTTACACTCTCCACACCCTCGGTTACATTCTCCACACTCTCGGTTACACTCTCCACACACTTGGTTACACTTTCTACACACTCGCTTACACTCTCCACACATTCAGACACACTCTCCCCGCTCTCGGTTACATTCTCCACACACTCGGTTACACTCTCCACGCTGTCGGTTACACTCTCCACAGTCTCTGTTACGCTCTCCACACTCTTGGTTACAATCTCCACAATCTCGGTTAAACTCACCAAACACTCGGTTACACTCTCTGCACTCTCGGTTACACTCTCCACACACTCAGTTACACTCTCTACACCCTCGGTTAAACTCTCCACACCCTCGCTTACACTCTCCGCACACGCGATTACCCTCTCCACACACGCGGTTGCACTCTCCGAACGCTCGGTTACACTCTCCACACCCTCGGTTACATTCTCCACACCCTCGGTTACACTCTCCGCACACGCGATTACCCTCTCCACACGCTCGGTTACACTCTCCAAACGCTCGGTTACACTCTCCACACCCTCGGTTACATTCTCCACCTCCTCGGTTACACTCTCCACACACTCGGTTTCAATCTCCACACTGTTGGATACACTCTCCACAATCTAGGTTAAACTTTCCATACACTCGGTTATACTCTACACACACGCTTTTACATTCTCCACTACTCGGTTACACTCTGCACACTCTTGCTTACACTCTGCACACAGGCGGTTATGCTCTCCAGACACTCGGGTATGATCTCCAAACACTCGGTAACAATTTCTATACACTCGGTACATTCTCCACACACTCGGTTACACTCTCCACGCTGTCGGTTACTCTCTCCACAGTCTCTGTTACACTCTCCACACTCTTGGTTACAATCTCCACAATCTCGGTTAAACTCTCCAAACACTCAGTTACGCTCTCCACACTCTAGGTTAAACTCTCCACACACTCGGTTACACTCTCCACAGCCTCGGTTACATTCTCCACACTCTCGGTTACACTCTCCACACTCTCGGTTACACTCTCCACACACTCGGTTACACTTTCTACACACTCATGGTTACACTCTCCAGACTCGGTTACGCTCTCTACATTCTCAATTTGACTCTCCACACTCTAGGTTAAACTCTCCACACACTCGGTTACACTCTCCACACTCTCGGTTACACTCTCCACACCCTCGGTTACTCTCTCCACACACTCAGTTACACTCTCCAAACCCTCGGTTACACCCTCCCTGCTCTCGGCCACAATCTCCACACTCTCGGTTACACTCTCCACACACTCGGTTACACTTTCTACACACTCATGGTTACACTCTCCAGATTCGGTTACGCTCTCCACATTCTCAAGTTGACTCTCCACACTCTCGGTTAAACTCTCCACACACTCGGTTACACTCTCCACACTCTCGGTTACACACTCCACACCCTCGGTTACATTCTCCACACTCTCGGTTAAACTCTCCACACCCTCGGTTACACTCTCCATACACTCGGTTACACTCTCCACACAAGCGGTTACACTCTCCACACACTCAGTTACACTCTCCAAACCCTCGGTTACACCCTCCCTGCTCGGTTACAATCTCCACACTCTCGGTTACACTTTCCACACACTCGGTTACACTTTCTACACACTCATGGTTACACTCTCCAGGCTCGGTTACGCTCTCCACATTCTCAATTTGACTCTCCACACTCTAGGTTAAACTCTCCACACACTCAGTTACACTCTCCCCACTCTTGGTTACACTCTCCACACACTCGGTTACACTCTCCACACATTCAGACACACTCTCCCCGCTCACGGTTACATTCTCCACACACTCGGTTACACTCTCCACGCTGTCGGTTACACTCTCCACAGTCTCTGTTACACTCTCCACACTTTTGGTTACAATCTCCACAATCTCGGTTAAACTCTCCAAACACTCGGTTACGCTCTCCACACTCTAGGTTAAACTCTCCACATCCTCGGTTACACTCTCTGCACTCTCGGTTACACTCTCCACACACTCAGTTACACTCTCTACACCCTCTTTTAAACTCTCCACACCCTCGGTTACACTCTCCGCCCACGCAATTACCCTCTCCACACACTCGGTTACACTCTCCACACGCTCGGTTACACTCTCCACACCCTCGGTTACATTCTCCACCACTCGGTTACACTCTGCACACTCTTGATTACACTCTGCACACAGGCGGTTATGCTCTCCAGACACTCGGGTATGATCTCCAGACACTCGGTAACAATTTCTATACACTCGGTACATTCTCCACACACTCGGTTACACTCTCCATGCTGTCGGTTACACTCTCCACAGTCTCTGTTACATTCTCCACACTCTCGGTTAAACTCTCCACACCCTCGGTTACACTCTCCATACACTCGGTTACACCCTCCACACAAGCGGTTACACTCTCCACACACTCAGTTACACTCTCCAAACCCTCGGTTACACCCTCCCTGCTCGGTTACAATCTCCACACTCTCGGTTACACTTTCCACACACTCGGTTACACTTTCTACACACTCATGGTTACACTCTCCAGGCTCGGTTACGCTCTCCACATTCTCAATTTGACTCTCCACACTCTAGGTTAAACTCTCCACACACTCAGTTACACTCTCCCCACTCTTGGTTACACTCTCCACACATTCAGACACACTCTCCCCGCTCACGGTTACATTCTCCACACACTCGGTTACACTCTCCACGCTGTCGGTTACACTCTCCACAGTCTCTGTTACACTCTCCACACTCTTGGTTACAATCTCCACAATCTCGGTTAAACTCTCCAAACACTCGGTTACGCTCTCCACACTCTAGGTTAAACTCTCCACATACTCGGTTACACTCTCTGCACTCTCGGTTACACTCTCCACACACTCAGTTACACTCTCCGCCCACGCAATTACCCTCTCCACACACTCGGTTACACTCTCCACACCCTCGGTTACATTCTCCACCACTCGGTTACACTCTGCACACTCTTGGTTACACTCTGCACACAGGCGGTTATGCTCTCCAGACACTCGGGTATGATCTCCAGACACTCGGTAACAATTTCTATACACTCGGTACATTCTCCACACACTCGGTTACACTCTCCATGCTGTCGGTTACACTCTCCAAAGTCTCTGTTACACACTCCACACTCTTGGTTACAATCTCCACACTCTTGCTTACACTCTCGGTTACACTCTCCACACTCTAGGTTAAACTCTCCACACACTCGATTACACTGTCCACACTCTCGGTTACACTATCCAAACTCTCGGTTACACTCTCCACATTCTCGGTTACACTCTCCACACACTCGGTTACACTCTCCACACCCTTGTTTACACTCTCCACACACTCGGTTACACACGCCACACTCTAGGTGAAACTCCCCACACACTCGGTTACACTCTCCACACTCTCGGTTACACTCTCCACACACTCGGTTACACTCTCCACACCCTCGGTTACACTCTCCACACACGCCTTTATACTCTCCACACACTCGGTTACCTCTGCACGCTCGCGGTTACTCTAACGACAGGGGCGTTTCTGCTCTCCACATGCACGATTACACTCTCCACGCTCGTGGTTATATTCCCCACACAGGCGGTTACAATCTCCACACTCTTGGTTACAAACTGCCCACTGTTGGTTACACTCTCCACACAGGTGGTTATACTCTCCACACACTCAGTTACACTCTCCCCACTCTTGGTTACACTCTCTACACTCTCGGTTACACTCTCCACACACTTGGTTACACTTTCTACACACTCGCTTACTCTCTCCACACACTCAGACACACTCTCCCCGCTCTCGGTTACATTCTCCACACACTCGGTTACACTCTCAACGCTGTCGGTTACTCTCTCCACAGTCTCTGTTACACTCTCCACACTCTTGGTCACAATCTCCACAATCTCGGTTAAACTCTCCAAACACTCGGTTACGCTCTCCACACTCTAGGTTAAACTCTCCACACACTCGGTTACACTCTCCACACTCTCGGTTACACTCTCCACTCACTCGGTTACACTCTCCACACTCTCGGTTACTCTCTCCACACACTCGGTTACACTTTCTACACACTCATGGTTAAACTCTCCAGACTCGGTTACGCTCTGTACATTCTCAATTTGACTCGCAACACTCTAGGTTAAACTCTCCGCACACTCGGTTACACTCTCCACACTCTCGGTTACACTCTCCACACCCTCGGTTACTCTCTCCACACACTCAGTTACACTCTCCAAACCCTCGGTTACACCCTCCCTGCTCTCGGCCACAATCTCCACACTCTCGGTTACACTCTCCACACACTCGGTTACACTTTCTACACACTCATGGTTACACTCTCCAGATTCGGTTACGCTCTCCACATTCTCAAGTTGACTCTCCACACTCTCGGTTAAACTCTCCACACACTCGGTTACACTCTCCACACTCTCGGTTACACACTCCACACCCTCGGTTACATTCTCCACACTCTCGGTTAAACTCTCCACACCCTCGGTTACACTCTCCATACACTCGGTTACACTCTCCACACAAGCGGTTACACTCTCCACACACTCAGTTACACTCTCCAAACCCTCGGTTACACCCTCCCTGCTCGGTTACAATCTCCACACTCTCGGTTACACTTTCCACACACTCGGTTACACTTTCTACACACTCATGGTTACACTCTCCAGGCTCGGTTACGCTCTCCACATTCTCAATTTGACTCTCCACACTCTAGGTTAAACTCTCCACACACTCAGTTACACTCTCCCCACTCTTGGTTACACTCTCCACACTCTCGGTTACACTCTCCACACATTCAGACACACTCTCCCCGCTCACGGTTACATTCTCCACACACTCGGTTACACTCTCCACGCTGTCGGTTACACTCTCCACAGTCTCTGTTACACTCTCCACACTTTTGGTTACAATCTCCACAATCTCGGTTAAACTCTCCAAACACTCGGTTACGCTCTCCACACTCTAGGTTAAACTCTCCACATCCTCGGTTACACTCTCTGCACTCTCGGTTACACTCTCCACACACTCAGTTACACTCTCTACACCCTCTTTTAAACTCTCCACACCCTCGGTTACACTCTCCGCCCACGCAATTACCCTCTCCACACACTCGGTTACACTCTCCACACGCTCGGTTACACTCTCCACACCCTCGGTTACATTCTCCACCACTCGGTTACACTCTGCACACTCTTGATTACACTCTGCACACAGGCGGTTATGCTCTCCAGACACTCGGGTATGATCTCCAGACACTCGGTAACAATTTCTATACACTCGGTACATTCTCCACACACTCGGTTACACTCTCCATGCTGTCGGTTACACTCTCCACAGTCTCTGTTACATTCTCCACACTCTCGGTTAAACTCTCCACACCCTCGGTTACACTCTCCATACACTCGGTTACACCCTCCACACAAGCGGTTACACTCTCCACACACTCAGTTACACTCTCCAAACCCTCGGTTACACCCTCCCTGCTCGGTTACAATCTCCACACTCTCGGTTACACTTTCCACACACTCGGTTACACTTTCTACACACTCATGGTTACACTCTCCAGGCTCGGTTACGCTCTCCACATTCTCAATTTGACTCTCCACACTCTAGGTTAAACTCTCCACACACTCAGTTACACTCTCCCCACTCTTGGTTACACTCTCCACACATTCAGACACACTCTCCCCGCTCACGGTTACATTCTCCACACACTCGGTTACACTCTCCACGCTGTCGGTTACACTCTCCACAGTCTCTGTTACACTCTCCACACTCTTGGTTACAATCTCCACAATCTCGGTTAAACTCTCCAAACACTCGGTTACGCTCTCCACACTCTAGGTTAAACTCTCCACATACTCGGTTACACTCTCTGCACTCTCGGTTACACTCTCCACACACTCAGTTACACTCTCCGCCCACGCAATTACCCTCTCCACACACTCGGTTACACTCTCCACACGCTCGGTTACACTCTCCACACCCTCGGTTACATTCTCCACCACTCGGTTACACTCTGCACACTCTTGGTTACACTCTGCACACAGGCGGTTATGCTCTCCAGACACTCGGGTATGATCTCCAGACACTCGGTAACAATTTCTATACACTCGGTACATTCTCCACACACTCGGTTACACTCTCCATGCTGTCGGTTACACTCTCCAAAGTCTCTGTTACACACTCCACACTCTTGGTTACAATCTCCACACTCTTGCTTACACTCTCGGTTACACTCTCCACACTCTAGGTTAAACTCTCCACACACTCGATTACACTGTCCACACTCTCGGTTACACTATCCAAACTCTCGGTTACACTCTCCACATTCTCGGTTACACTCTCCACACACTCGGTTACACTCTCCACACCCTTGTTTACACTCTCCACACACTCGGTTACACACGCCACACTCTAGGTGAAACTCCCCACACACTCGGTTACACTCTCCACACTCTCGGTTACACTCTCCACACACTCGGTTACACTCTCAACACACTCGGTTACACTCTCCACACACGCCTTTATACTCTCCACACACTCGGTTACCTCTGCACGCTCGCGGTTACTCTAACGACAGGGGCGTTTCTGCTCTCCACATGCACGATTACACTCTCCACGCTCGTGGTTATATTCCCCACACAGGCGGTTACAATCTCCACACTCTTGGTTACAAACTGCCCACTGTTGGTTACACTCTCCACACAGGTGGTTATACTCTCCACACACTCAGTTACACTCTCCCCACTCTTGGTTACACTCTCTACACTCTCGGTTACACTCTCCACACACTTGGTTACACTTTCTACACACTCGCTTACTCTCTCCACACACTCAGACACACTCTCCCCGCTCTCGGTTACATTCTCCACACACTCGGTTACACTCTCAACGCTGTCGGTTACTCTCTCCACAGTCTCTGTTACACTCTCCACACTCTTGGTCACAATCTCCACAATCTCGGTTAAACTCTCCAAACACTCGGTTACGCTCTCCACACTCTAGGTTAAACTCTCCACACACTCGGTTACACTCTCCACACTCTCGGTTACACTCTCCACTCACTCGGTTACACTCTCCACACTCTCGGTTACTCTCTCCACACACTCGGTTACACTTTCTACACACTCATGGTTAAACTCTCCAGACTCGGTTACGCTCTCTACATTCTCAATTTGACTCGCAACACTCTAGGTTAAACTCTCCGCACACTCGGTTACACTCTCCACACTCTCGGTTACACTCTCCACACCCTCGGTTACTCTCTCCACACACTCAGTTACACTCTCCAAACCCTAGGTTACACCCTCCCTGCTCTCAGTCACAATCTCCACACTCTCGGTTACACTCTCCACACACTCGGTTACACTTTCTACACACTCATGGTTACACTCTCCAGACTCGGTTACGCTCTCCACATTCTCAATTTGACTCTCCACACTCTCGGTTAAACTCTCCACACACTCGGTTACACTCTCCACACTCTCGGTTACACACTCCACACCCTCGGTTACATTCTCCACACTCTCGGTTAAACTCTCCACACCCTCGGTTACACTCTCCACACAAGCGTTTACACTCTCCACACACTCAGTTCCACTCTCCAAACCCTCGGTTACACCCTCCCTGCTCTC
This sequence comes from Carcharodon carcharias, assembly GCF_017639515.1. NCBI lineage: Eukaryota > Metazoa > Chordata > Chondrichthyes > Lamniformes > Lamnidae > Carcharodon > Carcharodon carcharias. Next base: position 259,047,544 of record NC_054467.1, on the reverse strand, counting down.
GGTTACAATCTCCACACACTCGGTTACACTTTCTACACACTCATGGTTACACTCTCCAGACTCGGTTACGCTCTCCACATTCTCAATTTGACTCTCCTCACTCTAGGTTAAACTCTCCACACACTCAGTTACACTCTCCCCACTCTTGGTTACACTCTCCACACTCTCGGTTACACTCTACACACATTCAGACACACTCTCCCCGCTCTCGGTTACATTCTCCACACACTCGGTTACACTCTCCACGCTGTCGGTTACACTCTCCACAGTCTCTGTTACACTCACCACACACTTGGTTACAATCTCCACAATCTCGGTTCAACTCTCCAAACACTCAGTTACGCTCTCCACACTCTAGGTTAAACTCTCCACACACTCGGTTACACTCTCTACACTCTCGGTTACACTCTCCACACTCTCGGTTACACTCTCCACACTCTAGGTTAGACTCTCCACACACTCGATTACACTCTATACACTCTCGGTTACACTATCCAAACTCTCGGTTACACTCTCCACATTCTCGGTTACACTCTCCACACACTCGGTTACACTCTCCACACCCTTGTTTACACTCTCCACACACTCAGTTACACACGCCACACTCTAGGTTAAACTCCCCACACACTCGGTTACACTCTCCACACTCTCGGTTACACTCCCCACACACTCGGTTACACTCTCCACACCCTCGGTTACATTCTCCACACTCTCCGGTACAGTCTCCATGCACTTGGTTACACTTTCTACACACTCGCTTACACTCTACGCACATTCAGACACACTCTCCCCGCTCTCGGTTACATTCTCCACACACTCGGTTACACTCTCCACGCTGTCGGTTACGCTCTCCACAGTCTCTGTTACACTCTCCACACTCTTGGTTACAATCTCCACAATCTCGGTTAAACTCTCCAAACACTCGGTTACGCTCTCCACACTCTAGGTTAAACTCTCCACATACTCGGTTACACTCTCCACACACTCAGTTACACTCTCTACACCCTCGGTTAAACTCTCCACACCCTCGGTTACACTCTCCGCACACGCGATTACCCTCTCCACACACTCAGTTACACTCTCCGCACGCTCGGTTACACTCTCCACACCCTCGGTTACATTCTCCACACCCTCGGTTACACTCTCCACACACTCAGTTACACTCTCTACACCCTCGGTTAAACTCTCCTCACCGTCGGTTACACTCTCCGCACACGCAATTACCCTCTCCACACGCTCGGTTACACTCTCCACACGCTCGGTTACACTCTCCACACCCTACGTTACATTCTCCACACCCTCGGTTACACTCTCCACACACTCGGTTACAATCTCCACACTGTTGGATACACTCTCCACAATCTAGGTTAAACTTTCCACACACTCGGTTATAGTCTACACACACGCTTTTACATTCTCCACCACTCGGTTACACTCTGCACACTCTTGGTTACACACTGCACACAGGCGGTTATGCTCTCCAGACACTCGGGTATGATCTCCAGACACTCGGTAACAATTTCTATACACTCGATACATTCTCCACACACTCGGTTACACTCTCCATGCTGTCGGTTACACTCTCCACAGTCTCTGTTACACACTCCACACTCTTGGTGACAATCTCCACACTCTTGGTTACAATCTCGGTTACACTCTCCACACTCTAGGTTAAACTCTACACACACTCGATTACACTCTCCACACTCTCGGTTACACTCTCCACACACTCGGTTACACTCTCCACACTCTCGGTTACACTCTCCACACACTCGGTTACACTCTCCACACCCTCGGTTATATTCTTCACACTCTCGGTTACACTCTCCACACTCTCGGTTACACTCTCCACACACTCGGTTACACTTTCTACACACTCATGGTTACACTCTCCAGACTCGGTTACGCTCTCCACATTCTCTATTTGACTCTCCACACTCTCGGTTACATTCTCCACACCCTCGGTTACACTCACCACAACCTCGGTTACACTCTCCACACACTCGGTTGCCCTCTCCACACACACTTCTACATTCTCCACCACTCGGTTTCACTCTGCACACTCTTCGTTACACACTCCCCACAAGTGGTTACACACTCCACACACTCTGTTACACTCGCCACACCCTCGGTTAAATTCTCCACACCCTCGGTTACACTCTCCACACTCTTGGTTACACTCACCCCACAAGCGGTTACACACTCCACACACTCAGTTACACTCTCCACACCCTCGGTTAAACTCTCCACACCCTTGGTTACACTCTCCACACCCTCGGTTTCACTCTGCACACACGCCTTTATACTCTCCACACACTCGGTTACCTCTGCACACTCGCGGTTACTCTATCGACAGGGGCGTTTATGCTCTCCACATACGCGGTTACACTCTCCACACTCTTGGTTACACTCTGCACTCTCTTGTTTACACTGTCCACACAGGCCTTTATACTCTCCACACACACAGGTACAATGTCTAGACACTCGGTGACACTTTCTACACACTCGGTTACACTCTCCACACACTCAGTTACACTCTCTCCGCTCTCGGTTACACTCTACACACTCACGGTTACACTTTCTACACACTCAAGGTTGCATCCTCCACACATCTGTTTAAATTCTCCACACTCTTGTTTACACTCTCCACACTCACGGTTACACTCTCCAGACTTGGTTACGCTCCCCACATTCTCGGTTTCACTCTCCACACTCTCGGTTCCACTATGCACTCTCATGTTTACACTATCCACAGACTCGGTTCCACTCTCCAAGTCTCTGTTACATTCTCCACACTCTCGGTTACAATCTACACACTCTCGGTTAAACTCCCCACACACTCGGTTACACTCTCCACACCCTCGGTTACATTCTTCACACTCTCGGTTACACTCTCCACACTCTCGGTTACACTCTCCACACACTCGGTTACAGTTTCTACACACTCATGGTTACACTCTCCAGACTCGGTTACGCTCTCCACATTCTCTATTTGACTCTCCACACTCTCGGTTACATTCTCCACACCCTCGGTTACACTCACCACAACCTCGGTTACACTCTCCACACACTCGGTTGCCCTCTCCACACACACTTCTACATTCTCCACCACTCGGTTTCACTCTGCACACTCTTGGTTACACACTCCCCACAAGTGGTTACACACTCCACACACTCAGTTACACTCGCCACACCCTCGGTTAAATTCTCCACACCCACGGTTACACTCTCCACACTCTTGGTTACACTCACCCCACAAGCGGTTACACACTCCACACACTCAGTTACACTCTCCACACCCTCGGTTAAACTCTCCACACCCTTGGTTACACTCTCCACACCCTCGGTTTCACTCTGCACACACGCCTTTATACTCTCCACACACTCGGTTACCTCTGCACACTCGCGGTTACTCTATCGACAGGGGCGTTTATGCTCTCCACATACGCGGTTACACTCTCCACACTCTTGGTTACACTCTGCACTCTCTTGTTTACACTGTCCACACAGGCCTTTATACTCTCCACACACACAGGTACAATGTCTAGACACTCGGTGACACTTTCTACACACTCGGTTACACTCTCCACACACTCAGACACACTCTCCCCGCTCTCGGTTACATTCTCCACACACTCGGTTACACTCTCCACGCTGTCGGTTACTCTCTCCACAGTCTCTGTTACACTCTCCACACTCTTGGTCACAATCTCCACAATCTCGGTTAAACTCTCCAAACACTCGGTTACGCTCTCCACACTCTAGGTTAAACTCTCCTCACACTCGGTTACACTCTCCACACTCTCGGTTACACTCTCCACGCACTCGGTTACACTCTCCACACCCTCGGTTACATTCTCCACACTCTCGGTTACACTCTCCACACTCTCGGTTACTCTCTCCACACACTCGGTTACACTTTCTACACACTCATGGTTACACTCTCCAGACTCGGTTACGCTCTCTACATTCTCAATTTGACTCGTAACACTCTAGGTTAAACTCTCCGCACACTCGGTTACACTCTCCACACTCTCGGTTACACTCTCCACACCCTCGGTTACTCTCTCCACACACTCAGTTACACTCTCCAAACCCTAGGTTACACCCTCCCTGCTCTCAGTCACAATCTCCACACTCTCGGTTACACTCTCCACACACTCGGTTACACTTTCTACACACTCATGGTTACACTCTCCAGACTCGGTTACGCTCTCCACATTCTCAATTTGACTCTCCACACTCTCGGTTAAACTCTCCACACACTCGGTTACACTCTCCACACTCTCGGTTACACACTCCACACCCTCGGTTACATTCTCCACACTCTCGGTTAAACTCTCCACACCCTCGGTTACACTCTCCACACAAGCGTTTACACTCTCCACACACTCAGTTCCACTCTCCAAACCCTCGGTTACACCCTCCCTGCTCTCGGTTACAATCTCCACACACTCGGTTACACTTTCTACACACTCATGGTTACACTCTCCAGACTCGGTTACGCTCTCCACATTCTCAATTTGACTCTCCTCACTCTAGGTTAAACTCTCCACACACTCAGTTACACTCTCCCCACTCTTGGTTACACTCTCCACACTCTCGGTTACACTCTCCACACATTCAGACACACTCTCCCCGCTCTCGGTTACATTCTCCACACACTCGGTTACACTCTCCACGCTGTCGGTTACACTCTCCACAGTCTCTGTTACACTCACCACACACTTGGTTACAATCTCCACAATCTCGGTTCAACTCTCCAAACACTCAGTTACGCTCTCCACACTCTAGGCTAAACTCTCCACACACTCGGTTACACTCTCTACACTCTCGGTTACACTCTCCACACTCTCGGTTACACTCTCCACACTCTAGGTTAGACTCTCCACACACTCGATTACACTCTATACACTCTCGGTTACACTATCCAAACTCTCGGTTACACTCTCCACATTCTCGGTTACACTCTCCACACACTCGGTTACACTCTCCACACCCTTGTTTACACTCTCCACACACTCAGTTACACACGCCACACTCTAGGTTAAACTCCCCACACACTCGGTTACACTCTCCACACTCTCGGTTACACTCCCCACACACTCGGTTACACTCTCCACACCCTCGGTTACATTCTCCACACTCTCCGGTACAGTCTCCATGCACTTGGTTACACTTTCTACACACTCGCTTACACTCTACGCACATTCAGACACACTCTCCCCGCTCTCGGTTACATTCTCCACACACTCGGTTACACTCTCCACGCTGTCGGTTACGCTCTCCACAGTCTCTGTTACACTCTCCACACTCTTGGTTACAATCTCCACAATCTCGGTTAAACTCTCCAAACACTCGGTTACGCTCTCCACACTCTAGGTTAAACTCTCCACATACTCGGTTACACTCTCCACACACTCAGTTACACTCTCTACACCCTCGGTTAAACTCTCCACACCCTCGGTTACACTCTCCGCACACGCGATTACCCTCTCCACACACTCAGTTACACTCTCCGCACGCTCGGTTAAACTCTCCACACCCTCGGTTACATTCTCCACACCCTCGGTTACACTCTCCACACACTCAGTTACACTCTCTACACCCTCGGTTAAACTCTCCTCACCGTCGGTTACACTCTCCGCACACGCGATTACCCTCTCCACACGCTCGGTTACACTCTCCACACGCTCGGTTACACTCTCCACACCCTACGTTACATTCTCCACACCCTCGGTTACACTCTCCACACACTCGGTTACAATCTCCACACTGTTGGATACACTCTCCACAATCTAGGTTAAACTTTCCACACACTCGGTTATAGTCTACACACACGCTTTTACATTCTCCACCACTCGGTTACACTCTGCACACTCTTGGTTACACACTGCACACAGGCGGTTATGCTCTCCAGACACTCGGGTATGATCTCCAGACACTCGGTAACAATTTCTATACACTCGGTACATTCTCCACACACTCGGTTACACTCTCCATGCTGTCGGTTACACTCTCCACAGTCTCTGTTACACACTCCACACTCTTGGTGACAATCTCCACACTCTAGGTTACAATCTCGGTTACACTCTCCACACTCTAGGTTAAACTCTACACACACTCGATTACACTCTCCACACTCTCGGTTACACTCTCCACACACTCGGTTACACTCTCCACACTCTCGGTTACACTCTCCACACACTCGGTTACACTCTCCACACCCTCGGTTACATTCTTCACACTCTCGGTTACACTCTCCACACTCTCGGTTACACTCTCCACACACTCGGTTACACTTTCTACACACTCATGGTTACACTCTCCAGACTCGGTTACGCTCTCCACATTCTCTATTTGACTCTCCACACTCTCGGTTACATTCTCCACACCCTCGGTTACACTCACCACAACCTCGGTTACACTCTCCACACACTCGGTTGCCCTCTCCACACACACTTCTACATTCTCCACCACTCGGTTTCACTCTGCACACTCTTCGTTACACACTCCCCACAAGTGGTTACACACTCCACACACTCAGTTACACTCGCCACACCCTCGGTTAAATTCTCCACACCCACGGTTACACTCTCCACACTCTTGGTTACACTCACCCCACAAGCGGTTACACACTCCACACACTCAGTTACACTCTCCACACCCTCGGTTAAACTCTCCACACCCTTGGTTACACTCTCCACACCCTCGGTTTCACTCTGCACACACGCCTTTATACTCTCCACACACTCGGTTACCTCTGCACACTCGCGGTTACTCTATCGACAGGGGCGTTTATGCTCTCCACATACGCGGTTACACTCTCCACACTCTTGGTTACACTCTGCACTCTCTTGTTTACACTGTCCACACAGGCCTTTATACTCTCCACACACACAGGTACAATGTCTAGACACTCGGTGACACTTTCTACACACTCGGTTACACTCTCCACACACTCAGTTACACTCTCTCCGCTCTCGGTTACACTCTACACACTCACGGTTACACTTTCTACACACTCAAGGTTGCATCCTCCACACATCTGTTTAAATTCTCCACACTCTTGTTTACACTCTCCACACTCACGGTTACACTCTCCAGACTTGGTTACGCTCCCCACATTCTCGGTTTCACTCTCCACACTCTCGGTTCCACTATGCACTCTCATGTTTACACTATCCACAGACTCGGTTCCACTCTCCAAGTCTCTGTTACATTCTCCACACTCTCGGTTACAATCTACACACTCTCGGTTAAACTCCCCACACACTCGGTTACACTCTCCACACCCTCGGTTACATTCTTCACACTCTCGGTTACACTCTCCACACTCTCGGTTACACTCTCCACACACTCGGTTACAGTTTCTACACACTCATGGTTACACTCTCCAGACTCGGTTACGCTCTCCACATTCTCTATTTGACTCTCCACACTCTCGGTTACATTCTCCACACCCTCGGTTACACTCACCACAACCTCGGTTACACTCTCCACACACTCGGTTGCCCTCTCCACACACACTTCTACATTCTCCACCACTCGGTTTCACTCTGCACACTCTTGGTTACACACTCCCCACAAGTGGTTACACACTCCACACACTCAGTTACACTCGCCACACCCTCGGTTAAATTCTCCACACCCACGGTTACACTCTCCACACTCTTGGTTACACTCACCCCACAAGCGGTTACACACTCCACACACTCAGTTACACTCTCCACACCCTCGGTTAAACTCTCCACACCCTTGGTTACACTCTCCACACCCTCGGTTTCACTCTGCACACACGCCTTTATACTCTCCACACACTCGGTTACCTCTGCACACTCGCGGTTACTCTATCGACAGGGGCGTTTATGCTCTCCACATACGCGGTTACACTCTCCACACTCTTGGTTACACTCTGCACTCTCTTGTTTACACTGTCCACACAGGCCTTTATACTCTCCACACACACAGGTACAATGTCTAGACACTCGGTGACACTTTCTACACACTCGGTTACACTCTCCACACACTCAGACACACTCTCCCCGCTCTCGGTTACATTCTCCACACACTCGGTTACACTCTCCACGCTGTCGGTTACTCTCTCCACAGTCTCTGTTACACTCTCCACACTCTTGGTCACAATCTCCACAATCTCGGTTAAACTCTCCAAACACTCGGTTACGCTCTCCACACTCTAGGTTAAACTCTCCTCACACTCGGTTACACTCTCCACACTCTCGGTTACACTCTCCACGCACTCGGTTACACTCTCCACACCCTCGGTTACATTCTCCACACTCTCGGTTACACTCTCCACACTCTCGGTTACTCTCTCCACACACTCGGTTACACTTTCTGCACACTCATGGTTACACTCTCCAGACTCGGTTACGCTCTCTACATTCTCAATTTGACTCGCAACACTCTAGGTTAAACTCTCCGCACACTCGGTTACACTCTCCACACTCTCGGTTACACTCTCCACACCCTCGGTTACTCTCTCCACACACTCAGTTACACTCTCCAAACCCTAGGTTACACCCTCCCTGCTCTCAGTCACAATCTCCACACTCTCGGTTACACTCTCCACACACTCGGTTACACTTTCTACACACTCATGGTTACACTCTCCAGACTCGGTTACGCTCTCCACATTCTCAATTTGACTCTCCACACTCTCGGTTAAACTCTCCACACACTCGGTTACACTCTCCACACTCTCGGTTACACACTCCACACCCTCGGTTACATTCTCCACACTCTCTGTTAAACTCTCCACACCCTCGGTTACACTCTCCACACAATCGTTTACACTCTCCACACACTCTGTTCCACTCTCCAAACCCTCGGTTACACCCTCCCTGCTCTCGGTTACAATCTCCACACACTCGGTTACACTTTCTACACACTCATGGTTACACTCTCCAGACTCGGTTACGCTCTCCACATTCTCAATTTGACTCTCCTCACTCTAGGTTAAACTCTCCACACACTCAGTTACACTCTCCCCACTCTTGGTTACACTCTCCACACTCTCGGTTACACTCTCCACACATTCAGACACACTCTCCCCGCTCTCGGTTACATTCTCCACACACTCGGTTACACTCTCCACGCTGTCGGTTACACTCTCCACAGTCTCTGTTACACTCACCACACACTTGGTTACAATCTCCACAATCTCGGTTCAACTCTCCAAACACTCAGTTACGCTCTCCACACTCTAGGTTAAACTCTCCACACACTCGGTTACACTCTCTACACTCTCGGTTACACTCTCCACACTCTCGGTTACACTCTCCACACTCTAGGTTAGACTCTCCACACACTCGATTACACTCTATACACTCTCGGTTACACTATCCAAACTCTCGGTTACACTCTCCACATTCTCGGTTACACTCTCCACACACTCGGTTACACTCTCCACACCCTTGTTTACACTCTCCACACACTCGGTTACACACGCCACACTCTAGGTTAAACTCCCCACACACTCGGTTACACTCTCCACACTCTCGGTTACACTCCCCACACACTCGGTTACACTCTCCACACCCTCGGTTACATTCTCCACACTCTCCGGTACAGTCTCCATGCACTTGGTTACACTTTCTACACACTCGCTTACACTCTACGCACATTCAGACACACTCTCCCTGCTCTCGGTTACATTCTCCACACACTCGGTTACACTCTCCACGCTGTCGGTTACGCTCTCCACAGTCTCTGTTACACTCTCCACACTCTTGGTTACAATCTCCACAATCTCGGTTAAACTCTCCAAACACTCGGTTACGCTCTCCACACTCTAGGTTAAACTCTCCACATACTCGGTTACACTCTCCACACACTCAGTTACACTCTCTACACCCTCGGTTAAACTCTCCACACCCTCGGTTACACTCTCCGCACACGCGATTACCCTCTCCACACACTCAGTTACACTCTCCGCACGCTCGGTTACACTCTCCACACCCTCGGTTACATTCTCCACACCCTCGGTTACACTCTCCACACACTCAGTTACACTCTCTACACCCTCGGTTAAACTCTCCTCACCGTCGGTTACACTCTCCGCACACGCGATTACCCTCTCCACACGCTCGGTTACACTCTCCACACTCTACGTTACATTCTCCACACCCTCGGTTACACTCTCCACACACTCGGTTACAATCTCCACACTGTTGGATACACTCTCCACAATCTAGGTTAAACTTTCCACACACTCGGTTATAGTCTACACACACGCTTTTACATTCTCCACCACTCGGTTACACTCTGCACACTCTTGGTTACACACTGCACACAGGCGGTTATGCTCTCCAGACACTCGGGTATGATCTCCAGACACTCGGTAACACTTTCTATACACTCGGTACATTCTCCACACACTCGGTTACACTCTCCATGCTGTCGGTTACACTCTCCACAGTCTCTGTTACACACTCCACAATCTTGGTGACAATCTCCACACTCTTGGTTACAATCTCGGTTACACTCTCCACACTCTAGGTTAAACTCTACACACACTCGATTACACTCTCCACACTCTCGGTTACACTCTCCACACACTCGGTTACACTCTCCACACTCTCGGTTACACTCTCCACACACTCGGTTACACTCTCCACACCCTCGGTTACATTCTTCACACTCTCGGTTACACTCTCCACACTCTCGGTTACACTCTCCACACACTCGGTTACACTTTCTACACACTCATGGTTACACTCTCCAGACTCGGTTACGCTCTCCACATTCTCTATTTGACTCTCCACACTCTCGGTTACATTCTCCACACCCTCGGTTACACTCACCACAACCTCGGTTACACTCTCCACACACTCGGTTGCCCTCTCCACACACACTTCTACATTCTCCACCACTCGGTTTCACTCTGCACACTCTTGGTTACACACTCCCCACAAGTGGTTACACACTCCACACACTCAGTTACACTCGCCACACCCTCGGTTAAATTCTCCACACCCACGGTTACACTCTCCACACTCTTGGTTACACTCACCTCACAAGCGGTTACACACTCCACACACTCAGTTACACTCTCCACACCCTCGGTTAAACTCTCCACACCCTTGGTTACACTCTCCACACCCTCGGTTTCACTCTGCACACACGCCTTTATACTCTCCACACACTCGGTTACCTCTGCACACTCGCGGTTACTCTATCGACAGGGGCGTTTATGCTCTCCACATACGCGGTTACACTCTCCACACTCTTGGTTACACTCTGCACTCTCTTGTTTACACTGTCCACACAGGCCTTTATACTCTCCACACACACAGGTACAATGTCTAGACACTCGGTGACACTTTCTACACACTCGGTTACACTCTCCACACACTCAGTTACACTCTCTCCGCTCTCGGTTACACTCTACACACTCACGGTTACACTTTCTACACACTCAAGGTTGCATCCTCCACACATCTGTTTAAATTCTCCACACTCTTGTTTACACTCTCCACACTCACGGTTACACTCTCCAGACTTGGTTACGCTCCCCACATTCTCGGTTTCACTCTCCACACTCTCGGTTCCACTATGCACTCTCATGTTTACACTATCCACAGACTCGGTTCCACTCTCCAAGTCTCTGTTACATTCTCCACACTCTCGGTTACAATCTACACACTCTCGGTTAAACTCCCCACACACTCGGTTACACTCTCCACACCCTCGGTTACATTCTTCACACTCTCGGTTACACTCTCCACACTCTCGGTTACACTCTCCACACACTCGGTTACAGTTTCTACATACTCATGGTTACACTCTCCAGACTCGGTTACGCTCTCCACATTCTCTATTTGACTCTCCACACTCTCGGTTACATTCTCCACACCCTCGGTTACACTCACCACAACCTCGGTTACACTCTCCACACACTCGGTTGCCCTCTCCACACACACTTCTACATTCTCCACCACTCGGTTTCACTCTGCACACTCTTCGTTACACACTCCCCACAAGTGGTTACACACTCCACACACTCAGTTACACTCGCCACACCCTCGGTTAAATTCTCCACACCCACGGTTACACTCTCCACACTCTTGGTTACACTCACCCCACAAGCGGTTACACACTCCACACACTCAGTTACACTCTCCACACCCTCGGTTAAACTCTCCACACCCTTGGTTACACTCTCCACACCCTCGGTTTCACTCTGCACACACGCCTTTATACTCTCCACACACTCGGTTACCTCTGCACACTCGCGGTTACTCTATCGACAGGGGCGTTTATGCTCTCCACATACGCGGTTACACTCTCCACACTCTTGGTTACACTCTGCACTCTCTTGTTTACACTGTCCACACAGGCCTTTATACTCTCCACACACACAGGTACAATGTCTAGACACTCGGTGACACTTTCTACACACTCGGTTACACTCTCCACACACTCAGACACACTCTCCCCGCTCTCGGTTACATTCTCCACACACTCGGTTACACTCTCCATGCTGTCGGTTACTCTCTCCACAGTCTCTGTTACACTCTCCACACTCTTGGTCACAATCTCCACAATCTCGGTTAAACTCTCCAAACACTCGGTTACGCTCTCCACACTCTAGGTTAAACTCTCCTCACACTCGGTTACACTCTCCACACTCTCGGTTACACTCTCCACGCACTCGGTTACACTCTCCACACCCTCGGTTACATTCTCCACACTCTCGGTTACACTCTCCACACTCTCGGTTACTCTCTCCACACACTCGGTTACACTTTCTACACACTCATGGTTACACTCTCCAGACTCGGTTACGCTCTCTACATTCTCAATTTGACTCGCAACACTCTAGGTTAAACTCTCCGCACACTCGGTTACACTCTCCACACTCTCGGTTACACTCTCCACACCCTCGGTTACTCTCTCCACACACTCAGTTACACTCTCCAAACCCTAGGTTACACCCTCCCTGCTCTCAGTCACAATCTCCACACTCTCGGTTACACTCTCCACACACTCGGTTACACTTTCTACACACTCATGGTTACACTCTCCAGACTCGGTTACGCTCTCCACATTCTCAATTTGACTCTCCACACTCTCGGTTAAACTCTCCACACACTCGGTTACACTCTCCACACTCTCGGTTACACACTCCACACCCTCGGTTACATTCTCCACACTCTCGGTTAAACTCTCCACACCCTCGGTTACACTCTCCACACAAGCGTTTACACTCTCCACGCACTCAGTTCCACTCTCCAAACCCTCGGTTACACCCTCCCTGCTCTCGGTTACAATCTCCACACACTCGGTTACACTTTCTACACACTCATGGTTACACTCTCCAGACTCGGTTACGCTCTCCACATTCTCAATTTGACTCTCCTCACTCTAGGTTAAACTCTCCACACACTCAGTTACACTCTCCCCACTCTTGGTTACACTCTCCACACTCTCGGTTACACTCTCCACACATTCAGACACACTCTCCCCGCTCTCGGTTACATTCTCCACACACTCGGTTACACTCTCCACGCTGTCGGTTACACTCTCCACAGTCTCTGTTACACTCACCACACACTTGGTTACAATCTCCACAATCTCGGTTCAACTCTCCAAACACTCAGTTACGCTCTCCACACTCTAGGTTAAACTCTCCACACACTCGGTTACACTCTCTACACTCTCGGTTACACTCTCCACACTCTCGGTTACACTCTCCACACTCTAGGTTAGACTCTCCACACACTCGATTACACTCTATACACTCTCGGTTACACTATCCAAACTCTCGGTTACACTCTCCACATTCTCGGTTACACTCTCCACACACTCGGTTACACTCTCCACACCCTTGTTTACACTCTCCACACACTCAGTTACACACGCCACACTCTAGGTTAAACTCCCCACACACTCGGTTACACTCTCCACACTCTCGGTTACACTCCCCACACACTCGGTTACACTCTCCACACCCTCGGTTACATTCTCCACACTCTCCGGTACAGTCTCCATGCACTTGGTTACACCTTCTACACACTCGCTTACACTCTACGCACATTCAGACACACTCTCCCCGCTCTCGGTTACATTCTCCACACACTCGGTTACACTCTCCACGCTGTCGGTTACGCTCTCCACAGTCTCTGTTACACTCTCCACACTCTTGGTTACAATCTCCACAATCTCGGTTAAACTCTCCAAACACTCGGTTACGCTCTCCACACTCTAGGTTAAACTCTCCACATACTCGGTTACACTCTCCACACACTCAGTTACACTCTCTACACCCTCGGTTAAACTCTCCACACCCTCGGTTACACTCTCCGCACACGCGATTACCCTCTCCACACACTCAGTTACACTCTCCGCACGCTCGGTTACACTCTCCACACCCTCGGTTACATTCTCCACACCCTCGGTTACACTCTCCACACACTCAGTTACACTCTCTACACCCTCGGTTAAACTCTCCTCACCGTCGGTTACACTCTCCGCACACGCGATTACCCTCTCCACACGCTCGGTTACACTCTCCACACGCTCGGTTACACTCTCCACACCCTACGTTACATTCTCCACACCCTCGGTTACACTCTCCACACACTCGGTTACAATCTCCACACTGTTGGATACACTCTCCACAATCTAGGTTAAACTTTCCACACACTCGGTTATAGTCTACACACACGCTTTTACATTCTCCACCACTCGGTTACACTCTGCACACTCTTGGTTACACACTGCACACAGGCGGTTATGCTCTCCAGACACTCGGGTATGATCTCCAGACACTCGGTAACAATTTCTATACACTCGGTACATTCTCCACACACTCGGTTACACTCTCCATGCTGTCGGTTACACTCTCCACAGTCTCTGTTACACACTCCACACTCTTGGTGACAATCTCCACACTCTTGGTTACAATCTCGGTTACACTCTCCACACTCTAGGTTAAACTCTACACACACTCGATTACACTCTCCACACTCTCGGTTACACTCTCCACACACTCGGTTACACTCTCCACACTCTCGGTTACACTCTCCACACACTCGGTTACACTCTCCACACCCTCGGTTACATTCTTCACACTCTCGGTTACACTCTCCACACTCTCGGTTACACTCTCCACACACTCGGTTACAGTTTCTACACACTCATGGTTACACTCTCCAGACTCGGTTACGCTCTCCACATTCTCTATTTGACTCTCCACACTCTCGGTTACATTCTCCACACCCTCGGTTACACTCACCACAACCTCGGTTACACTCTCCACACACTCGGTTGCCCTCTCCACACACACTTCTACATTCTCCACCACTCGGTTTCACTCTGCACACTCTTGGTTACACACTCCCCACAAGTGGTTACACACTCCACACACTCAGTTACACTCGCCACACCCTCGGTTACATTCTCCACACACTCGTCTACACTCTCCACGCTGTCGGTTACACTCTCCACAGTCTCTGTTACACTCTCCACACTCTAGATTACAATCTCCACAATCTCGGTTCAACTCACCAAACACTCGGTTACACTCTCTGCACTCTCGGTTACACTCTCCACACACTCAGTTACACTCTCTACACCCTCGGTTAAACTCTCCACACCCTCGGTTACACTCTCCGCACACGCGATTACCCTCTCCACACACGCGGTTGCACTCTCCGCACGCTCGGTTACACTCTCCACACCCTCGGTTACATTCTCCACACCCTCGGTTACACTCTCCGCACACGCGATTACGCTCTCCACACGCTCGGTTACACTCTCTGCACCCGCGATTAGACTGTCCGCACACTCGGTTACACTCTGCACACTCTCGGTTACACTCTCCACACTCTCGGTTACACTCTCCACACTCTCGGTTACATTCTCCACACTCACGGTTACACTCTCTACACTCACAGTTACAATCTCCACACTGTTAGATACACTGTCCACAATTAGGTTAAACTTTCCACACACTCGGTTATATTCTACACACACGCTTTTACATTCTGCACCACTCGGTTACACTCTGCACACTCTTGGTTACACTCTGCACACAGGCGGTTATGCTCTCCAGACACTCGGGTATGATCTCCAGACACTCGGTAACAATTTCCATACACTCGGTACATTCTCCACACACTCGGTTACACTCTCCACACTGTCGGTTACGCTCTCCACAGTCTCTGTTACACATTCCACACTCTTGGTTACAATCTCCACACTCTCGGTTACAGTCTCGGTTACACTCTCCACACTCTAGGTTAAGCTCTCCACACACTCGGTTACACTCTCCACACTCTCGGTTACACTATCCACACTCTCGGTTACACTCTCCACATTCTCGGTTACACTCTCCACACACTCGGTTACACTCTCCACATCCTCGTTTACACTCTCCACACACTCGGTTACACACGCCACACTCTAGGTTAAACTCTCCACACACTCGGTTACACTCTCCACACTCTCGGTTACATTCTCCACACTCTCAGTTAAACCCTCCACACCCTCGGTAACATTCCCCACACCCACGGTTACACTCTCCACACACTCGGTTGCACTCTCCACACACACTTCAACATTCTCCACCACTCGCTTTCACTCTGCACACTCTTGGTTGCACTCTCCACAAAAGCGGTTACACACTCCACACACTGAGTTACACTCTCCACACCCTCGGTTAAACTCTCCACACCCTCGGTTACACTCTCCACACCCTCGGTTTCACTCTGCACACACGCCTTTATACTCTCCACACACTCGGTTACCTCTGCACACTCGCGGTTACTCTATCGACAGGGGCGTTTATGCTCTCCACATACGCGGTTACACTCTCCACACTCTTGGTTACACTCTGCACTCTCTTGTTTACACTGTCCACACAGGCCTTTATACTCTCCACACACACGGGTACAATGTCTAGACACTCGGTGACACTTTCTACACACTCGGTTACACTTTCCACACGCTCAGTTACACTCTCCCCGCTCTCGGTTACACTCTACACACTCACGGTTACACTCTCCACATACTTGGTTAAACTCTCCACCCTCTTGTTTACATTCTCCACACACTCGGTTCTGCTCTCCACACACTCGGTTACACTCTCCAAACACTCGGTTACGCTCTCCACATTCTCGGTTAGGCTCTCCGCACATGCGATTACACTCTCCACACACTCGGTTACACTTTCTACACAGTCATGGTTACACTCCACGCACTCCACATTCTCTATTTAACTCTCCACACTCTCTAGACCCTCGGTTAAAATCTCCACAACCTCGGTTACACTCTCCGTACACGCGATTACACTCTCCACACATTCAGTTACACTCTCCACACATTCAGTTACACTCTCCACACCCTCGGTTACATTCTCCACACCCTCGGTTACACTATCCACACTCTCGGTTACACACTCCACACCCTCGGTTACATTCTCCACACTCTCGGTTAAACTCTCCACACCCTCGGTTACACTCTCCACACAAGCGTTTACACTCTCCACACACTCAGTTACACTCTCCAAACCCTCGGTTACACCCTCCCTGCTCTCGGTTACAACCTCCACACTCTCGGTTACACTTTGCACACACTCGGTTACACTTTCTACACACTCATGGTTACACTCTCCAGACTCGGTTACGCTCTCCACATTCTCAATTTGACTCTCCTCACTCTAGGTTAAACTCTCCACACGCTCAGTTACACTCTCCCCACTCTTGTTTACACTCTCCACACGCTCGGTTACACTCTCCACACCCTCGGTTACATTCTCCACACCCTCGGTTACACTCTCCACACCCTCGGTTACACTCTCCACACTCTGGGTTAAACTCTCCACGCTCTCGGTTACGCTCTCCACACACTCGGTTACACACTCCACACACTCGGTTACCCTCTCCACACCCTCGGTTACATTCTCCACACTCTCGGTTACACTCTCCACACTCTCGGTTACACTCTCCACACACTCGGTTACACTCTCCACACTCTGGGTTAAACTCTCCACACACTCGGTTACACTCTCCACACTCTCGGTTACACTCTCCACACCCTCGGTTTCACTCTGCACACACGCCTTTATACTCTCCACACACTCGGTTACACTCTCCATGCTGTCAGTTACACTCTCCACAGTCTCTGTTACACAGTCCAAACTCTTGGTTACAATCTCCACACTCTTGGTTACACTCTCGGTTACACTCTCCACCCTCTAGGTTAAACTCTCCACACACTCGATTACACTCTCCACACTCTCGGTTACACTCTCCACACTCTCGGTTACACTCACCACCACCTCGGTTACACTCTCCACACACTCGGTTGCACTCTCCACACACACTTCTACATTCTCCACCACTCGGTTTCACTCTGCACACTCTTGGTTACACTCTCCCCAGAAGCGGTTTTGCACTCCACACACTCAGTTACACTCGCCACACCCTCGGTTAAATTCTCCACACCCTCGGTTAAATTCTCCACACCCTCGGTTACACTCTCCACACTCTCGGTTACACTCTCCACACTCTCGGTTACACTCTCCACACTCTCGGTTTCACTCTCCACATTCTCGGTAACACTTTCCACACACTCGGTTACACTCTCCACACCCTTGGTTACACTCTCCACACACTCAGTTACACTCTCTCCGCTCTCGGTTACACTCTACACACTCACGGTTACACTTTCTACACACTCAAGGTTACATCCTCCACACATCTGTTTAAATTCTCCACACTCTTGTTTACACTCTCCACACTCACGGTTACACTCTCCAGACTTGGTTACGCTCCCCACATTCTCGGTTTCACTCTCCACACTCTCGGTTCCACTATGCACTCTCATGTTTACACTATCCACAGACTCGGTTCCACTCTCCAAGTCTCTGTTACATTCTCACACTCTCGGTTACAATCTACACACTCTCGGTCACACTCTCCAAACACTCGGTTACTCTCTCCACATTCTCGGTTACACTCTCTGCACCCGCGATTAGACTGTCCGCACACTCGGTTACACTCTGCACACTCTCGGTTACACTCTCCACACTCTCGGTTACATTCTCCACACTCACGGTTACACTCTCTACACTCACAGTTACAATCTCCACACTGTTAGATACACTGTCCACAATTAGGTTAAACTTTCCACACACTCGGTTATATTCTACACACACGCTTTTACATTCTGCACCACTCGGTTACACTATGCACACTCTTGGTTACACTCTGCACACAGGCGGTTATGCTCTCCAGACACTCGGGTATGATCTCCAGACACTCGGTAACAATTTCCATACACTCGGTACATTCTCCACACACTCGGTTACACTCTCCACACTGTCGGTTACGCTCTCCACAGTCTCTGTTACACATTCCACACTCTTGGTTACAATCTCCACACTCTCGGTTACAGTCTCGGTTACACTCTCCACACTCTAGGTTAAGCTCTCCACACACTCGGTTACACTCTCCACACTCTCGGTTACACTATCCACACTCTCGGTTACACTCTCCACATTCTCGGTTACACTCTCCACACACTCGGTTACACTCTCCACATCCTCGTTTACACTCTCCACACACTCGGTTACACACGCCACACTCTAGGTTAAACTCTCCACACACTCGGTTACACTCTCCACACTCTCGGTTACATTCTCCACACTCTCAGTTAAACCCTCCACACCCTCGGTAACATTCCCCACACCCACGGTTACACTCTCCACACACTCGGTTGCACTCTCCACACACACTTCAACATTCTCCACCACTCGCTTTCACTCTGCACACTCTTGGTTACACTCTCCACAAAAGCGGTTACACACTCCACACACTCAGTTACACTCTCCACACCCTCGGTTAAACTCTCCACACCCTCGGTTACACTCTCCACATCCTCGGTTTCACTCTGCACACACGCCTTTATACTCTCCACACACTCGGTTACCTCTGCACACTCGCGGTTACTCTATCGACAGGGGCGTTTATGCTCTCCACATACGCGGTTACACTCTCCACACTCTTGGTTACACTCTGCACTCTCTTGTTTACACTGTCCACACAGGCCTTTATACTCTCCACACACACGGGTACAATGTCTAGACACTCGGTGACACTTTCTACACACTCGGTTACACTTTCCACACGCTCAGTTACACTCTCCCCGCTCTCGGTTACACTCTACACACTCACGGTTACACTCTCCACATACTTGGTTAAACTCTCCACCCTCTTGTTTACATTCTCCACACACTCGGTTCTGCTCTCCACACACTCGGTTACACTCTCCAAACACTCGGTTACGCTCTCCACATTCTCGGTTAGGCTCTCCGCACAAGCGATTACACTCTCCACACACTCGGTTACACTTTCTACACAGTCATGGTTACACTCCACGCACTCCACATTCTCTATTTAACTCTCCACACTCTCTAGACCCTCGGTTAAAATCTCCACAACCTCGGTTACACTCTCCGTACACGCGATTACACTCTCCACACATTCAGTTACACTCTCCACACATTCAGTTACACTCTCCACCTCTCCACACCCTCGGTTACATTCTCCACACCCTCGGTTACACTATCCACACTCTCGGTTACACACTCCACACCCTCGGTTACATTCTCCACACTCTCGGTTAAACTCTCCACACCCTCGGTTACACTCTCCACACAAGCGTTTACACTCTCCACACACTCAGTTAAACTCTCCAAACCCTCGGTTACACCCTCCCTGCTCTCGGTTACAACCTCCACACTCTCGGTTACACTTTGCACACACTCGGTTACACTTTCTACACACTCATGGTTACACTCTCCAGACTCGGTTACGCTCTCCACATTCTCAATTTGACTCTCCTCACTCTAGGTTAAACTCTCCACACGCTCAGTTACACTCTCCCCACTCTTGTTTACACTCTCCACACGCTCGGTTACACTCTCCACACCCTCGGTTACATTCTCCACACCCTCGGTTACACTCTCCACACCCTCGGTTACACTCTCCACACTCTGGGTTAAACTCTCCACGCTCTCAGTTACGCTCTCCACACACTCGGTTACACACTCCACACACTCGGTTACACTCTCCACACCCTCGGTTACATTCTCCACACTCTCGGTTACACTCTCCACACTCTCGGTTACACTCTCCACACACTCGGTTACACTCTCCACACTCTGGGTTAAACTCTCCACACACTCGGTTACACTCTCCACACTCTCGGTTACACTCTCCACACCCTCGGTTTCACTCTGCACACACGCCTTTATACTCTCCACACACTCGGTTACACTCTCCATGCTGTCGGTTACACTCTCCACAGTCTCTGTTACACAGTCCAAACTCTTGGTTACAATCTCCACACTCTTGGTTACACTCTCGGTTACACTCTCCACCCTCTAGGTTAAACTCTCCACACACTCGATTACACTCTCCACACTCTCGGTTACACTCTCCACACTCTCGGTTACACTCACCACCACCTCGGTTACACTCTCCACACACTCGGTTGCACTCTCCACACACACTTCTACATTCTCCACCACTCGGTTTCACTCTGCACACTCTTGGTTACACTCTCCCCAGAAGCGGTTATGCACTCCACACACTCAGTTACACTCGCCACACCCTCGGTTAAATTCTCCACACCCTCGGTTAAATTCTCCACACCCTCGGTTACACTCTCCACACTCTCGGTTACACTCTCCACACTCTCGGTTACACTCTCCACACTCTCGGTTTCACTCTCCACATTCTCGGTAACACTTTCCACACACTCGGTTACACTCTCCACACCCTTGGTTACACTCTCCACACACTCGGTTACACACTCCACACTCGAAGTTAAACTCTCCACACACTCGGTTACACAATCCACACTCTCGGTTACACTCTCCACACTCTCGGTTAAACCCTTCACACCCTCGGTTACATTCTCCACACCCTCGGTTACACTCACCACAACTCGGTCACACTCTCCACACACTCGGTTGCACTCTCCACACACACTTCTACATTCTCCACCACTCGGTTTCACTCTGCACACTCTTGGTTACACTCTCCACACAAGCGGTTTCACACTCCACACACTCAGTTACACTCGCCACACCCTCGGTTAAACTCTCCACACCCTCGGTTACACTCTCCACACCCTCGGTTTTACTCGGAACACACGCCTTTATACTCTCCACACACTCGGTTACACTCTCCAAACACTCAGTTAGGCTCTCCACATTCTCGGTTAGGCTCTACGCACACGCGATTACACTCTCCACACACTCGGTTACACTTTCTACACACTCATGGTTACACTCTCAGACTTGGTTACGCACTCCACATTCTCTATTTAACTCTCCACACTCTCGTTTACACTCTCTACACCCTCGGGTAAAATCTCCACAACCTCGGTTACACTCTCCGCACACGCGATTACACTCTCCACATACTCAGTTACACTCTCCACACGATCGGTTACATTCTCCACACCCTCGGTTACACTCTCCACACTCTCGGTTACACCCTCCACACCCTCGGTTACATTCTCCACACTCTCCGGTACAGTCTCCATGCACTTGGTTACACTTTCTACACACTCGCTTACACTCTACACACATTCAGACACACTCTCCCCGCTCTCGGTTACATTCTCCACACACTCGGTTACACTCTCCACGCTGTCGGTTACGCTCTCCACAGTCTCTGTTACACTCTCCACACTCTTGGTTACAATCTCCACAATCTCGGTTAAACTCTCCAAACACTCGGTTACGCTCTCCACACTCTAGGTTAAACTCTCCACATACTCGGTTACACTTTCCAGACGATCGGTTACGTTCTCCACACCCTCGGTTACACTCTCCACACTCTCGGTTACACTCTCCGCACGCTCGGTTACACTCTCCACACCCTCGGTTACATTCTCCACACCCTCGGTTACACTCTCCACACACTCAGTTACACTCTCTACACCCTCGGTTAAACTCTCCACACCGTCGGTTACACTCTCCGCACACGCGATTACCCTCTCCACACACTCGGTTACACTCTCCACACGCTCGGTTACACTCTCCACACCCTCGGTTACATTCTCCACACCCTCGGTTACACGCTCCACACACTCGGTTACAATCTCCACACTGTTGGATACACTCTCCACAATCTAGGTTAAACTTTCCACACACTCGGTTATAGTCTACACACACGCTTTTACATTCTCCACCACTCGGTTACACTCTGCACACTCTTGGTTACACTCTGCACACAGGCGGTTATGCACTCCAGACACTCGGGTATGATCTCCAGACGCTCGGTAACAATTTCTATACACTCGGTACATTCTCCACACACTCGGTTACACTCTCCATGCTGTCGGTTACACTCTACACACTCACGGTTACATTCTCCACATACTTGGTTAAACTCTCCACCTTCTTGTTTACATTCTCCACACACTCGGTTCCGCTCTCCACACACTCGGTTACACTCTCCAAACACTCGGTTACGCTCTCCACATTCTCGGTTAGGCTCTCCGCACACGCGATTACACTCTCCACACACTCGGTTACACTTTCTACACACTCATGGTTACACTCTCCGGACTTGGTTACGCGCTCCACATTCTCTATTTAACTCTCCACACTCTCTAGACCCTCGGTTAAAATCTCCACAACCTCGGTTACACTCTCCGTACACGCGATTACACTCTCCACACATTCAGTTACAATCTCCACACGCTCGGTTACACTCTCCACACCCTCGGTTACATTCTCCACACCCTCGGTTACACTCTCCACACACTCGGTTACACTCTCCACACTCTGTGTTAAACTCTCCACACACTCGGTTACACTCTCCACACTCTCGGTTACACTCTCCACACCCTCGGTTTCACTCTGCACACACGCCTTTATACTCTCCACACACTCGGTTACACTCTCCATGCTGTCGGTTACACTCTCCACAGTCTCTGTTACACACTCCAAACTCTTGGTTACAATCTCCACACTCTTGGTTACACTCTCGGTTACACTCTCCACACTCTAGGTTAAACTCTCCACACACTCGATTACACTCTCCACACTCTCGGTTACACTCTCCACACTCTCGGTTACACTCTCCACACTCTCGGTTACACTCTCCACACACTCGGTTACACTTTCTACACACTCATGGTTACACTCTCCAGACTCGGTTACGCTCTCCACATTCTCTATTTGACTCTCCACACTCTCGGTTACATTCTCCACACCCTCGGTTACACTCACCACCACCTCGGTTACACTCTCCACACACTCGGTTGCACTCTCCACACACACTTCTACATTCTCCACCACTCGGTTTCACTCTGCACACTCTTGGTTACACTCTCCCCACAAGCGGTTACGCACTCCACACACTCAGTTACACTCGCCACACCCTCGGTTAAATTCTCCACACCCTCGGTTACACTCTCCACACTCTCGGTTACACTCTCCACACTCTCGGTTTCACTCTCCACATTCTCGGTTACACTTTCCACACACTCGGTTACACTCTCCACACCCTTGGTTACACTCTGCACACACTCGGTTACACACTCCACACTCGAAGTTAAACTCTCCACACACTCGGTTACACAATCCACACTCTTGGTTACACTCTCCACACTCTCGGTTAAACCCTCCACACCCTCGGTTACATTCTCCACACCCTCGGTTGCACTCACCACAACTCGGTTACACTCTCCACACGCTCGGTTGCACTCTCCACACACACTTCTACATTCTCCACCACTCGGTTTCACTCTGCACACTCTTGGTTACACTCTCCACACAAGCGGTTTCACACTCCACACACTCAGTTACACTCGCCACACCCTCGGTTAAACTCTCCACACCCTCGGTTACACTCTCCACACCCTCGGTTTTACTCGGAACACACGCCTTTATACTCTCCACACACTCGGTTACACTCTCCAAACACTCGGTTAGGCTCTCCACATTCTCGGTTAGGCTCTCCGCACACGCGATTACACTCTCCACACACTCGGTTACACTTTCTACACACTCATGGTTACACTCTCAGACTTGGTTACGCACTCCACATTCTCTATTTAACTCTCCACACTCTCGTTTACACTCTCTACACCCACGGTTAAAATCTCCACAACCTCGGTTACACTCTCCGCACACGCGATTACACTCTCCACATACTCAGTTACACTCTCCACACGATCGGTTACATTCTCCACATCTTCGGTTACACTCTCCACACTCTCGGTTACACTCTCCATACCCTCGGTTACACTCTCCACACCCTCGGTTTCATTCTTCATACACTCGGTTACACTCTCCACACAAGCGGTTACACTCTCCACAATCTCAATTACACTCTCCAAACCCTCGGTTACACCCTCCCTGCTCTCGGTTACACTCTCCACACACTCGGTTACACGTTCTACACACTCATGGTTACATTCTCCAGACTCGGTTACGCTCTCCACCTTCTCAATTTGACTCTCCACACTCTCGGTTACACTCTCCACATTCTCGGTTACACTCTCCAAACACTCGGTTACGCGCTCCACATTCTCGGTTACGCTCTCCACACAGACAATTAGACTGTCCACACACTCGGTTACAATCTCCACACTCTTGGTTAAACTCTCCACACTCTCGGTTACACTCTCGGTTACACTCTCCATACCCACGGTTACACTCTCCACAAACTCGGTTACAATCTCCACACTCCAGGTTAAACTCTCCACACACTCGGTTACACTCTCCACACTCTCGGTTACACTCTCCACACTCTCGGTTAAACCCTCCACACCCTCGGTTACATTCTCCACACCCTTGGTTACACCCTCCACACACTCAGTTACACTCTCCACACACTCGGTTACACTCTCCACATCCTCGGTTACACCCTCCACACACTCGGTTACACTCTCCACACACTCTGTTGCACTCTCCACACACACTTCTACATTCTCCACCACTCGGTTTCATTCTGCACACTCTTGGTTACACTCTCCCCACAAGCGGTTACAAACTCCACACACTCAGTTACACTCGCCACACCCTCGGTTACACTCTCCACACCCTCGGTTACACTCTCCACATCCTCGGTTACACTCTCCACACACTCGGTTACACTCTCCACACAGTCTGTTGCACTCTCCACACACACTTCTACATTCTCCACCACTCGGTTTCACTCTGCACGCTCTTGGTTACACTCTCCCCACAAGCGGTTACAAACTCCACACACTCAGTTACACTCGCCACACCCTCGGTTACACTCTCCACACCCTCGGTTTCACTCTGCCCACACGCCTTTATACTCTCCACACACTCGGTTACCTCTGCACACTCGCGGTTACTCTATCGACAGTGGCGTTTATGCTCTCCACATACGCGGTTACACTCTCCACACTCTTGGTTACACTCTGCACTCTCTTGTTTACACTGTCCACACAGGCCTTTATACTCTCCACACACACGGGTACAATGTCTAGACACTCGGTGACACTTTCTACACACTCGGTTACACTCTCCACACACTCAGTTACACTCTCCCCGCTCTCGGTTACACTCTACACACTCACGGTTACACTCTCCACATACTTGGTTAAACTCTCCACCGTCTTGTTTACATTCTCCACACCCTCGGTTACAATCTCCACACACTCGGTTACACTCTCCAAACACTCGGTTACGCTCTCCACATTCTCGGTTAGGCTCTCCGCACACGCAATTACACTCTCCACACACTCGGTTACACTTTCTACACACTCATGGTTACACTCTCCGGACTTGGTTACGCACTCCACATTCTCTATTTAACTCTCCACACTCTCTAGACCCTCGGTTAAAATCTCCACAACCTCGGTTACACTCTCCGCACACGCGATTACACTCTCCACACACTCAGTTACACTCTCCACACGCTCGGTTACACTCTCCACACCCTCGGTTACACTCTCCACACACTAGGTTACATTCTTCATACACTCGGTTACACTCTCCACACAAGCGGTTACACTCTCCACAATCTCAGTTACACTCTGCAAACCCTCGGTTACACCCTCCCTGCTCTCGGTTACAATGTCCACACTCTTGGTTACACTCTCCACACACTCGTTTACACTTTCTACACACTCATGGTTACACTCTCCAGACTCGGTTACGCTCTCCACATTCTCAATTTGACTCTCCACACTCTCGGTTACACTCTCCACATTCTCGGTTACACTCTCCAAACACTCGGTTACACGCTCCACATTCTCGGTTACGCTCTCCGCTCAGACGATTAGACTGTCCACACACTCGGTTACAATCTCCACACTCTTGGTTAAACTCTCCACACTCTCGGTTACACTCTCGGTTACACTCTCCACACACTCGGTTACACCCTCCACATTCTCGGTTACACTCTCCACACACTCGGTTACACTCTCCACACTCTGGGTTAAACTCTCCACACACTCGGTTACACTCTCCACACTCTCGGTTACACTCTCCACACCCTCGGTTTCACTCTGCACACACGCCTTTATACTCTCCACACACTCGGTTACACTTTCCATGCTGTCGGTTACACTCTCCACAGTCTCTGTTACACTCTCCACAGTCTCTGTTACACACTCCAAACTCTTGGTTACAATCTCCACACTCTTGGTTACACTCTCGGTTACACTCTCCACACTCTAGGTTAAACTCTCCACACACTCGATTACACTCTCCACACTCTCGGTTACACTCTCCACACTCTCGGTTACACTCTCCACACTCTCGGTTACACTCTCCACACACTCGGTTACACTTTCTACACACTCATGGTTACACTCTCCAGACTCGGTTACGCTCTCTACATTCTCTATTTGACTCTCCACACTCTTGGTTACATTCTCCACACCCTCGGTTACACTCACCACAACCTCGGTTACACTCTCCACACACTCGGTTGCACTCTCCACACACACTTCTACATTCTCCACCACTCGGTTTCACTCTGCACACTCTTGGTTACACTCTCCCCACAAGCGGTTACGCACTCCACACACTCAGTTACACTCGCCACACCCTCGGTTAAATTCTCCACACCCTTGGTTACACTCTCCACACTCTTGGTTATACTCACCCCACAAGCGGTTACACACTCCACACACTCAGTTACACTCTCCACACCCTCGGTTAAACTCTCCACACCCTTGGTTACACTCTCCACACCCTCGGTTTCACTCTGCACACACGCCTTTATACTCTCCACACACTCGGTTACCTCTGCACACTCGCGGTTACTCTATCGACAGGGGCGTTTATGCTCTCCACATACGCGGTTACACTCTCCACACTCTTGGTTACACTCTGCACTCTTGTTTACACTGTCCACACAGGCCTTTATACTCTCCACACACACGGGTACAATGTCTAGACACTCGGTGACACTTTCTACACACTCGGTTACACTCTCCACACACTCAGTTACACTCTCTCCGCTCTCGGTTACACTCTACACACTCACGGTTACACTCTCCACATACTTGGTTAAACTCTCCACCCTCTTGTTTACATTCTCCACACACTCGGTTCCGCTCTCCACACACTCGGTTACACTCTCCAAACACTCGGTTACGCTCTCCACATTCTCGGTTAGGCTCTCCACACACGCGATTACACTCTCCACACACTCGTTTACACTTTCTACACACCCATGGTTACACTCTCCAGACTCGGTTACGCACTCCACATTCTCTATTTAACTCTCCACACTCTCAGTTACACTCTCCACATTCTCGGTTACACTCTCCAAACACTCGGTTACGCGCTCCACATTCTCGGTTACACTCTCCGCACACACGATTAGACTGTCCACACTCTCGGTTCAACTCGCCACAGTCTAGGTTAAACTCTCCACACGCTCGGTTACACTCTCCACATCCTCGGTTACACCCGCCACACACTCGGTTACACTCTCCACCACTCGGTTACACTCTCCCCGCTCTCGGTTACACTCTCCACACTCGGTTACACTTTCTACACACTCAAGGTTACATCCTCCACACATCTGTTTAAATTCTCCACACTCTTGTTTACACTCTCCACACTCACGGTTACACTCTCCAGACTTGGTTACGCTCCCCACATTCTCGGTTTCACTCTCCACACTCTCGGTTCCACTATGCACTCTCATGTTTACACTATCCACAGACTCGGTTCCACTCTCCAAGTCTCTGTTACATTCTCCACACTCTCGGTTACAATCTACACACTCTCGGTTACACTCTCCAAACACTCGGTTACTCTCTCCACATTCTCGGTTACACTCTCCGCACCCGCGATTGGACTGTCTGCACACTCGGTAACACTCTGCACACTCTCGGTTACAATCTCCACACTCTCGGTTACATTCTCCACACTCACGGTTACACTCTCTACACTCACGGTTACAATCTCCACACTGTTGGATACACTCTCCACAATCTAGGTTAAACTTTCCACACACTCGGTTATATTCTACACACACGCTTTTACATTCTGCACCACTCGGTTACACTCTGCACACTCTTGGTTACACTCTGCACACAGGCGGTTATGCTCTCCAGACACTCGGGTATGATCTCCAGACACTCGGTAACAATTTCCATACACTCGGTACATTCTCCACACTCACGGTTACACTCTCTGCACTCACGGTTACAATCTCCACACTGTTGGATACACTCTCCACAATCTAGGTTAAACTTTCCACACACTCGGTTATATTCTACACACACGCTTTTACATTCTGCACCACTCGGTTACACTCTGCACACTCTTGGTTACACTCTGCACACAGGCGGTTATGCTCTCCAGACACTCGGGTATGATCTCCAGACACTCGGTAACAATTTCCATACACTCGGTACATTCTCCACACACTCGGTTACACTCTCCACACTGTCGGTTACGCTCTCCACAGTCTCTGTTACACATTCCACACTCTTGGTTACAATCTCCACACTCTCGGTTACAGTCTCAGTTACACTCTCCACACTCTAGGTTAAGCTCTCCACACACTCGGTTACACACTCCACACTCTAGGTTAAACTCTCCACACACTCGGTTACACTCTCCACACTCTCGGTTACACTATCCACACTCTCGGTTACACTCTCCACATTCTCGGTTACACTCTCAACACACTCGGTTACTCTCTCCACATCCTCGTTTACACTCTCCTCACACTCGGTTACACACGCCACACTCTAGGTTAAACTCTCCACACACTCGGTTACACTCTCCACACTCTCGGTTACACTCTCCACACTCTCGGTTAAACCCTCCACATCCTCGGTTACATTCCCCACACCCACGGTTACACTCTCCACACACTCGGTTGCACTCTCCACACACACTTCTATATTCTCCACCACTCGCTTTCACTTTGCACACTCTTGGTTATACTCTCCACACAAGCGGTTACACACTCCACACACTCAGTTACACTCGCCACACCCTCGGTTAAACTCTCCACACCCTCGGTTACACTCTCCACACCCTCGGTTTCACTCTGCACACACGCCTTTATACTCTCCACACACTCGGTTCCGGCTGCACCCTCGCGGTTACTCTATCGACAGTGGCGTTTATGCTCTCCACATACGCGGTTACACTCTCCACACTCTTGGTTACACTCTGCACTCTCTTGTTTACACTGTCCACACAGGCCTTTATACTCTCCACACACACGGGTACAATGTCTAGACACTCGGTGACACTTTCTACACACTCGGTTACACTTTCGACACACTCAGTTACACTCTCCCCGCTTTCGGTTACACTCTACACACTCACGGTTACACTCTCCACATACTTGGTTAAACTCTCCACCCTCTTGTTTACATTCTCCACACACTCGGTTCCACTCTCCACACACTCGGTTACACTCTCCAAACACTCGGTTATGCTCTCCACATTCTCGGTTAGGCTCTCCACAAACGCGATTACACTCTCCACACACTCGGTTACACTTTCTACACACTCATGGTTACACTCTCCGGACTTGGTTACGCACTCCACATTCTCAATTTGACTCTCCACACTCTAGGTTAAACTCTCCACACACTCGGTTACACTCTCCACACTCTCGGTTACACACTCCACACCCTCGGTTACATTCTCCACACTCTCGGTTAAACTCTCCACACACTCGGTTACACTCTCCATACCCTCGGTTACACTCTCCAAACCCTCGGTTACACCCTCTCTGCTCTCGGTTACAATCTCCACACTCTCGGTTACACTTTCCACACACTCGGTTACACTTTCTACACACTCATGGTTACACTCTCCAGACTCGGTTACGCACTCCACATTCTGAATTTGACTCTCCACACTCTAGGTTAAACTCTCCACACACTCAGTTACACTCTCCCCACTCTTGGTTACACTCTCCACACTCTCGGTTACACTCTCCACCCATTCAGACACACTGTCCCCGCTCTCGGTTACATGCTCCACACACTCGGTTACACTCTCCACGCTGTCGGTTACACTCTCCACAGTCTCTGTTACACTCTCCACACTCTTGGTTACAATCTCCAAAATCTCGGTTAAACTCTCCAAACACTCGGTTACACTCTCTACACTCTCGGTTACACTCTCCACACACTCGGTTACAATTTCCACACTCTTGGTTACAAACTGCCCACTGTTGGTTACACTCTCCACACAGGCGGTTATACTCTTCACACACTCATTACACTCTCCCCACTCTTGGTTACACTCTCTACACTCTCGGTTACACTTTCTACACACTCATGGTTACACTCTCCAGACTCGGTTACGCTCTCTACATTCTCTATTTGACTCTCCACACTCTTGGTTACATTCTCCACACCCTCGGTTACACTCACCACAACCTCGGTTACACTCTCCACACACTCGGTTGCACTCTCCACACACACTTCTACATTCTCCACCACTCGGTTTCACTCTGCACACTCTTGGTTACACTCTCCCCACAAGCGGTTACGCACTCCACACACTCAGTTACACTCGCCACACCCTCGGTTAAATTCTCCACACCCTTGGTTACACTCTCCACACCCTCGGTTTCACTCTGCACACACGCCTTTATACTCTCCACACACTCGGTTACCTCTGCACACTCGCGGTTACTCTATCGACAGGGGCGTTTATGCTCTCCACATACGCGGTTACACTCTCCACACTCTTGGTTACACTCTGCACTCTTGTTTACACTGTCCACACAGGCCTTTATACTCTCCACACACACGGGTACAATGTCTAGACACTCGGTGACACTTTCTACACACTCGGTTACACTCTCCACACACTCAGTTACACTCTCTCCGCTCTCGGTTACACTCTACACACTCACGGTTACACTCTCCACATACTTGGTTAAACTCTCCACCCTCTTGTTTACATTCTCCACACACTCGGTTCCGCTCTCCACACACTCGGTTACACTCTCCAAACACTCGGTTACGCTCTCCACATTCTCGGTTAGGCTCTCCACACACGCGATTACACTCTCCACACACTCGTTTACACTTTCTACACACCCATGGTTACACTCTCCAGACTCGGTTACGCACTCCACATTCTCTATTTAACTCTCCACACTCTCAGTTACACTCTCCACATTCTCGGTTACACTCTCCAAACACTCGGTTACGCGCTCCACATTCTCGGTTACGCTCTCCGCACACACGATTAGACTGTCCACACTCTCGGTTCAACTCGCCACAGTCTAGGTTAAACTCTCCACACGCTCGGTTACACTCTCCACATCCTCGGTTACACCCGCCACACACTCGGTTACACTCTCCACCACTCGGTTACACTCTCCCCGCTCTCGGTTACACTCTCCACACTCGGTTACACTTTCTACACACTCAAGGTTACATCCTCCACACATCTGTTTAAATTCTCCACACTCTTGTTTACACTCTCCACACTCACGGTTACACTCTCCAGACTTGGTTACGCTCCCCACATTCTCGGTTTCACTCTCCACACTCTCGGTTCCACTATGCACTCTCATGTTTACACTATCCACAGACTCGGTTCCACTCTCCAAGTCTCTGTTACATTCTCCACACTCTCGGTTACAATCTACACACTCTCGGTTACACTCTCCAAACACTCGGTTACTCTCTCCACATTCTCGGTTACACTCTCCGCACCCGCGATTGGACTGTCTGCACACTCGGTTACACTCTGCACACTCTCGGTTACAATCTCCACACTCTCGGTTACATTCTCCACACTCACGGTTACACTCTCTACACTCACGGTTACAATCTCCACACTGTTGGATACACTCTCCACAATCTAGGTTAAACTTTCCACACACTCGGTTATATTCTACACACACGCTTTTACATTCTGCACCACTCGGTTACACTCTGCACACTCTTGGTTACACTCTGCACACAGGCGGTTATGCTCTCCAGACACTCGGGTATGATCTCCAGACACTCGGTAACAATTTCCATACACTCGGTACATTCTCCACACACTCGGTTACACTCTCCACACTGTCGGTTACGCTCTCCACAGTCTCTGTTACACATTCCACACTCTTGGTTACAATCTCCACACTCTCGGTTACAGTCTCAGTTACACTCTCCACACTCTAGGTTAAGCTCTCCACACACTCGGTTACACACTCCACACTCTAGGTTAAACTCTCCACACACTCGGTTACACTCTCCACACTCTCGGTTACACTATCCACACTCTCGGTTACACTCTCCACATTCTCGGTTACACTCTCAACACACTCGGTTACTCTCTCCACATCCTCGTTTACACTCTCCTCACACTCGGTTACACACGCCACACTCTAGGTTAAACTCTCCACACACTCGGTTACACTCTCCACACTCTCGGTTACACTCTCCACACTCTCGGTTAAACCCTCCACATCCTCGGTTACATTCCCCACACCCACGGTTACACTCTCCACACACTCGGTTGCACTCTCCACACACACTTCTACATTCTCCACCACTCGCTTTCACTTTGCACACTCTTGGTTATACTCTCCACACAAGCGGTTACACACTCCACACACTCAGTTACACTCGCCACACCCTCGGTTAAACTCTCCACACCCTCGGTTACACTCTCCACACCCTCGGTTTCACTCTGCACACACGCCTTTATACTCTCCACACACTCGGTTCCGGCTGCACCCTCGCGGTTACTCTATCGACAGTGGCGTTTATGCTCTCCACATACGCGGTTACACTCTCCACACTCTTGGTTACACTCTGCACTCTCTTGTTTACACTGTCCACACAGGCCTTTATACTCTCCACACACACAGGTACAATGTCTAGACACTCGGTGACACTTTCTACACACTCGGTTACACTTTCGACACACTCAGTTACACTCTCCCCGCTCTCGGTTACACTCTACACACTCACGGTTACACTCTCCACATACTTGGTTAAACTCTCCACCCTCTTGTTTACATTCTCCACACACTCGGTTCCACTCTCCACACACTCGGTTACACTCTCCAAACACTCGGTTATGCTCTCCACATTCTCGGTTAGGCTCTCCACAAACGCGATTACACTCTCCACACACTCGGTTACACTTTCTACACACTCATGGTTACACTCTCCGGACTTGGTTACGCACTCCACATTCTCAATTTGACTCTCCACACTCTAGGTTAAACTCTCCACACACTCGGTTACACTCTCCACACTCTCGGTTACACACTCCACACCCTCGGTTACATTCTCCACACTCTCGGTTAAACTCTCCACACACTCGGTTACACTCTCCATACCCTCGGTTACACTCTCCAAACCCTCGGTTACACCCTCTCTGCTCTCGGTTACAATCTCCACACTCTCGGTTACACTTTCCACACACTCGGTTACACTTTCTACACACTCATGGTTACACTCTCCAGACTCGGTTACGCACTCCACATTCTGAATTTGACTCTCCACACTCTAGGTTAAACTCTCCACACACTCAGTTACACTCTCCCCACTCTTGGTTACACTCTCCACACTCTCGGTTACACTCTCCACCCATTCAGACACACTGTCCCCGCTCTCGGTTACATGCTCCACACACTCGGTTACACTCTCCACGCTGTCGGTTACACTCTCCACAGTCTCTGTTACACTCTCCACACTTTTGGTTACAATCTCCAAAATCTCGGTTAAACTCTCCAAACACTCGGTTACACTCTCTACACTCTCGGTTACACTCTCCACACACTCGGTTACAATTTCCACACTCTTGGTTACAAACTGCCCACTGTTGGTTACACTCTCCACACAGGCGGTTATACTCTCCACACACTCATTACACTCTCCCCACTCTTGGTTACACTCTCTACACTCTCGGTTACACTTTCTACACACTCATGGTTACACTCTCCAGACTCGGTTACGCTCTCTACATTCTCTATTTGACTCTCCACACTCTTGGTTACATTCTCCACACCCTCGGTTACACTCACCACAACCTCGGTTACACTCTCCACACACTCGGTTGCACTCTCCACACACACTTCTACATTCTCCACCACTCGGTTTCACTCTGCACACTCTTGGTTACACTCTCCCCACAAGCGGTTACGCACTCCACACACTCAGTTACACTCGCCACACCCTCGGTTAAATTCTCCACACCCTTGGTTACACTCTCCACACTCTTGGTTATACTCACCCCACAAGCGGTTACACACTCCACACACTCAGTTACACTCTCCACACCCTCGGTTAAACTCTCCACACCCTTGGTTACACTCTCCACACCCTCGGTTTCACTCTGCACACACGCCTTTATACTCTCCACACACTCGGTTACCTCTGCACACTCGCGGTTACTCTATCGACAGGGGCGTTTATGCTCTCCACATACGCGGTTACACTCTCCACACTCTTGGTTACACTCTGCACTCTTGTTTGCACTGTCCACACAGGCCTTTATACTCTCCACACACACGGGTACAATGTCTAGACACTCGGTGACACTTTCTACACACTCGGTTACACTCTCCACACACTCAGTTACACTCTCTCCGCTCTCGGTTACACTCTACACACTCACGGTTACACTCTCCACATACTTGGTTAAACTCTCCACCCTCTTGTTTACATTCTCCACACACTCGGTTCCGCTCTCCACACACTCGGTTACACTCTCCAAACACTCGGTTACGCTCTCCACATTCTCGGTTAGGCTCTCCACACACGCGATTACACTCTCCACACACTCGTTTACACTTTCTACACACCCATGGTTACACTCTCCAGACTCGGTTACGCACTCCACATTCTCTATTTAACTCTCCACACTCTCAGTTACACTCTCCACATTCTCGGTTACACTCTCCAAACACTCGGTTACGCGCTCCACATTCTCGGTTACGCTCTCCGCACACACGATTAGACTGTCCACACTCTCGGTTCAACTCGCCACAGTCTAGGTTAAACTCTCCACACGCTCGGTTACACTCTCCACATCCTCGGTTACACCCGCCACACACTCGGTTACACTCTCCACCACTCGGTTACACTCTCCCCGCTCTCGGTTACACTCTCCACACTCGGTTACACTTTCTACACACTCAAGGTTACATCCTCCACACATCTGTTTAAATTCTCCACACTCTTGTTTACACTCTCCACACTCACGGTTACACTCTCCAGACTTGGTTACGCTCCCCACATTCTCGGTTTCACTCTCCACACTCTCGGTTCCACTATGCACTCTCATGTTTACACTATCCACAGACTCGGTTCCACTCTCCAAGTCTCTGTTACATTCTCCACACTCTCGGTTACAATCTACACACTCTCGGTTACACTCTCCAAACACTCGGTTACTCTCTCCACATTCTCGGTTACACTCTCCGCACCCGCGATTGGACTGTCTGCACACTCGGTTACACTCTGCACACTCTCGGTTACAATCTCCACACTCTCGGTTACATTCTCCACACTCACGGTTACACTCTCTACACTCACAGTTACAATCTCCACACTGTTGGATACACTCTCCACAATCTAGGTTAAACTTTCCACACACTCGGTTATATTCTACACACACGCTTTTACATTCTGCACCACTCGGTTACACTCTGCACACTCTTGGTTACACTCTGCACACAGGCGGTTATGCTCTCCAGACACTCGGGTATGATCTCCAGACACTCGGTAACAATTTCCATACACTCGGTACATTCTCCACACTCACGGTTACACTCTCTGCACTCACGGTTACAATCTCCACACTGTTGGATACACTCTCCACAATCTAGGTTAAACTTTCCACACACTCGGTTATATTCTACACACACGCTTTTACATTCTGCACCACTCGGTTACACTCTGCACACTCTTGGTTACACTCTGCACACAGGCGGTTATGCTCTCCAGACATTCGGGTATGATCTCCAGACACTCGGTAACAATTTCCATACACTCGGTACATTCTCCACACACTCGGTTACACTCTCCACACTGTCGGTTACGCTCTCCACAGTCTCTGTTACACATTCCACACTCTTGGTTACAATCTCCACACTCTCGGTTACAGTCTCAGTTACACTCTCCACACTCTAGGTTAAGCTCTCCACACACTCGGTTACACACTCCACACTCTAGGTTAAACTCTCCACACACTCGGTTACACTCTCCACACTCTCGGTTACACTATCCACACTCTCGGTTACACTCTCCACATTCTCGGTTACACTCTCAACACACTCGGTTACTCTCTCCACATCCTCGTTTACACTCTCCTCACACTCGGTTACACACGCCACACTCTAGGTTAAACTCTCCACACACTCGGTTACACTCTCCACACTCTCGGTTACACTATCCACACTATCGGTTACACTCTCCACATTCTCGGTTACACTCTCCACACACTCGGTTACACTCTCCACATCCTCGTTTACACTCTCCACACACTCGGTTACACACGCCACACTCTAGGTTAAACTCTCCACACACTCGGTTACACTCTCCACACTCTCGGTTACATTCTCCACACTCTCGGTTAAACCCTCCACATCCTCGGTTACATTCCCCACACCCACGGTTACACTCTCCACACACTCGGTTGCACTCTCCACACACACTTCTACATTCTCCACCACTCGCTTTCACTTTGCACACTCTTGGTTATACTCTCCACACAAGCGGTTACACACTCCACACACTCAGTTACACTCGCCACACCCTCGGTTAAACTCTCCACACCCTCGGTTACACTCTCCACACCCTCGGTTTCACTCTGCACACACGCCTTTATACTCTCCACACACTCGGTTCCGGCTGCACCCTCGCGGTTACTCTATCGACAGTGGCGTTTATGCTCTCCACATACGCGGTTACACTCTCCACACTCTTGGTTACACTCTGCACTCTCTTGTTTACACTGTCCACACAGGCCTTTATACTCTCCACACACACGGGTACAATGTCTAGACACTCGGTGACACTTTCTACACACTCGGTTACACTTTCGACACACTCAGTTACACTCTCCCCGCTCTCGGTTACACTCTACACACTCACGGTTACACTCTCCACATACTTGGTTAAACTCTCCACCCTCTTGTTTACATTCTCCACACACTCGGTTCCACTCTCCACACACTCGGTTACACTCTCCAAACACTCGGTTATGCTCTCCACATTCTCGGTTAGGCTCTCCACAAACGCGATTACACTCTCCACACACTCGGTTACACTTTCTACACACTCATGGTTACACTCTCCGGACTTGGTTACGCACTCCACATTCTCAATTTGACTCTCCACACTCTAGGTTAAACTCTCCACACACTCGGTTACACTCTCCACACTCTCGGTTACACACTCCACACCCTCGGTTACATTCTCCACACTCTCGGTTAAACTCTCCACACACTCGGTTACACTCTCCATACCCTCGGTTACACTCTCCAAACCCTCGGTTACACCCTCTCTGCTCTCGGTTACAATCTCCACACTCTCGGTTACACTTTCCACACACTCGGTTACACTTTCTACACACTCATGGTTACACTCTCCAGACTCGGTTACGCACTCCACATTCTGAATTTGACTCTCCACACTCTAGGTTAAACTCTCCACACACTCAGTTACACTCTCCCCACTCTTGGTTACACTCTCCACACTCTCGGTTACACTCTCCACCCATTCAGACACACTGTCCCCGCTCTCGGTTACATGCTCCACACACTCGGTTACACTCTCCACGCTGTCGGTTACACTCTCCACAGTCTCTGTTACACTCTCCACACTCTTGGTTACAATCTCCAAAATCTCGGTTAAACTCTCCAAACACTCGGTTACACTCTCTACACTTTCGGTTACACTCTCCACACACTCGGTTACAATTTCCACACTCTTGGTTACAAACTGCCCACTGTTGGTTACACTCTCCACACACTCGGTTACACTCTCCAAGCTGTCGGTTACACTCTCCACAGTCTCTGTTACACTCTCCACACTCTTGGTTACAATCTCCAGAATCTCGGTTAAACTCTCCAAACACTCAGCTACGCTCTCCACACTCTAGGTTAAACTCTCCACACACTCGATTACACTCTCCACACTCTCGGTTACACTATCCAAACTCTCGGTTACACTCTCCACATTCTCGGTTACACTCTCCACACACTCGGTTACACACGCCACACTCTAGGTTAAACTCCCCACACACTCGGTTACACTCTCCACACTCTCGGTTAAACTCTCCACACACTCGGTTACACTCTCCACACCCTCGGTTACATTCTCCACACTCTCGGTTACACTCTCCACACTCTCGGTTACACTCTCCACACACTTGGTTACACTTTCTACACACTCGCTTACACTCTCCACACACTCAGACACACTCTCCCCGCTCTCGGTTACATTCTCCACACACTCGGTTACACTCTCCACGCTGTCGGTTACACTCTCCACAGTCTCTGTTACACTCTCCACACTCTTGGTTACAATCTCCACAATCTCGGTTAAACTCTCCAAACACTCGGTTACACTCTCCACACAGGCGGTTATACTCTCCACACACTCATTACACTCTCCCCGCTCTTGGTTACACTCTCTACACTCTCGGTTACACTCTCTACACACTTGGTTGCACTTTCTACACACTCGCTTAGACTCTCCACACACTCAGACACACTCTCCCCGCTCTCGGTTACATTCTCCACACACTCGGTTACACTCTCCACGCTGTCGGTTACTCTCTCCACAGTTTCTGTTACACTCTCCACACTCTTGGTTACAATCTCCACAATCTCGGTTAAACTCTCCAAACACTCGGTTACGCTCTGCACACTCTAGGTTAAACTTTCCACACGCTCAGTTACACTCTTCACACCCTCGGTTACATTCTCCACACTCTCGGTTACACTCTCCACACACTCGGTTACACTTTCTACACACTCATGGTTACACTCTCCAGACTCGGTTACGCTCTCTACATTCTCAATTTGACTCTCCACACTCTAGGTTAAACTCTCTGCACACTCGGTTACACTCTCCACACTCTCGGTTACACTCTCTACACCCTCGGTTACTCTCTCCACACACTCAGTTACACTCTCCAAAGCCTCGGTTACACCCTCCCTGCTCTCGGTCACAATCTCCACACTCTCGGTTACACTCTCCACACACTCGGTTACACTTTCTACACACTCATGGTTACACTCTCCAGACTCGGTTACGCTCTCCACGTTCTCAATTTGACTCTCCACACTCTAGGTTAAACTCTCCACACACTCGGTTACACTCTCCACACTCTCGGTTACACACTCCACACCCTCGGTTACATTCTCCACACTCTCGGTTAAACTCTCCACACCCTCGGTTACACTCTCCATACACTCGGTTACACTCTCCACACATGCGGTTACACTCTCCACACACTCCGTTACACTCTGCAAACCCTCGGTTACACCCTCCCTGCTCTCGGATACAATCTCCACACTCTCGGTTACACTTTCCACACACTTGGTTACACTTTCTACACACTCATAGTTACACTCTCCAGACTCGGTTACGCTCTCCACATTCTCAATTTGACTCTCCACACTCTAGGTTAAACTCTCCACACACTCAGTTACACTCTCCCCACTCTCGGTTACACTCTCCACAATCTCGGTTACACTCTCCACAATCTCGGTTACATTCTCCACAAACTCGGTTACACTCTCCACAGTCTCTGTTACACTCTCCACACTCTTGGTTACAATCTCCACAATCTCGGTTAAACTCTCCAAACACTCGGTTACGCTCTCCACACTCTAGGTTAAACTGTCCACACACTCGGTTACACTCTCTACACTCTCGGTTACACTCTCCACACTCTAGGTTAAACTCTCCACACACTCGATTACACTCTCCACACCCTTGTTTACACTCTCCACACACTCAGTTACACACGCCACACTCTAGGTTAAACTCCCCACACACTCGGTTACACTCTCCACACTCTCGGTTACACTCTCCACACACTCGGTTACAATCTCCACACCCTCGGTTACATTCTCCACACTCTCGGTTACACTCTCCACACACTTGGTAACACTTTCTACACACTCGCTTACACTCTCCACACATTCAGACACACTCTCCCCGCTCACGGTTACATTCTCCACACACTCGTCTACACTCTCCACGCTGTCGGTTACACTCTCCACAGTCTCTGTTACACTCTCCACACTCTAGATTACAATCTCCACAATCTCGGTTCAACTCACCAAACACTCGGTTACACTCTCTGCACTCTCGGTTACACTCTCCACACACTCAGTTGCACTCTCTACACCCTCGGTTAAACTCTCCACACCCTCGGTTACACTCTCCGCACACGCGATTACCCTCTCCACACACTCGGTTACACTCTCCGCACGCTCGGTTACACTCTCCACACCCTCGGTTACATTCTCCACACCCTCGGTTAAACTCTCCACACACTCAGTTACACTCTCCACACCCTCGGTTAAACTCTCCACCCCCTCGGTTACACTCTCCACACACTCGGTTTCAATCTCCACACTGTTGGATACACTCTCCACAATCTAGGTTAAACTTTCCACACACTCGGTTATACTCTACACACACGTTTTTACATTCTCCACCACTCGGTTACACTCTGCACACTCTTGCTTACACTCTGCACACAAGCGGTTATGCTCTCCAGACACTCGGGTATGATCTCCAGACACTCGGTAACAATTTCTATACACTCGGTACATTCTCCACACTCTCGGTTACACTCTCCACGCTGTCGGTTACTCTCTCCACAGTCTCTGTTACACTCTCCACACTCTTGGTTACAATCTCCACAAACGCGGTTAAACTCTCCAAACACTCAGTTACGCTCTCCACACTCTAGGTTAAACTCTCCACACACTCGGTTACACTCTCCACACTCTCGGTTACACTCTCCACACCCTCGGTTACATTCTCCACACTCTCGGTTACACTCCCCACACTCTCGGTTACTCTCTCCACACACTCGGTTACACTTTCTACACACTCATGGTTACACTCTCCAGACTCGGTTACGCTCTCTACATTCTCAATTTGACTCGCAACACTCTAGGTTAAACTCTCCACACACTCGGTTACACTCTCCACACTCTCGGTTACACTCTCCACACCCTCGGTTACTCTCTCCACACACTCAGTTACACTCTCCAAACCCTCGGTTACACCCTCCCTGCTCTCGGCCACAATCTCCACACTCTCGGTTACACTCTCCACACACTCGGTTACAGTTTCTACACACTCATGGTTACACTCTCCAGACTCGGTTACGCTCTCCACATTCTCAATCTGACTCTCCACACTCTCGGTTAAACTCTCCACACACTCGGTTACACTCTCCACACTCTCGGTTACACTCTCCACACCCTCGGTTACTCTCTCCACACACTCAGTTACACTCTCCAAACCCTCGGTTACACCCTCCCTGCTCTCGGCCACAATCTCCACACTCTCGGTTACACTCTCCACACACTCGGTTACACTTTCTACACACTCATGGTTACACTCTCCAGACTCGGTTACGCTCTCCACATTCTCAATTTGACTCTCCACACTCTCAGTTAAACTCTCCACACACTCGGTTACACTCTCCACACTCTCGGTTACACACTCCACACCCTCGGTTACATTCTCCACACTCTCGGTTAAACTCTCCACACCCTCGGTTACACTCTCCATACACTCGGTTACACTCTCCACACAAGCGGTTACACTCTCCACACACTCAGTTACACTCTCCAAACCCTCGGTTACACCCTCCCTGCTCTCGGTTACAATCTCCACACTCTCGGTTACACTTTCCACACACTCGGTTACACTTTCTACACACTCATGGTTACACTCTCCAGACTCGGTTACGCTCTCCACATTCTCAATTTGACTCTCCACACTCTAGGTTAAACTCTCCACACACTCAGTTACACTCTCCCCACATTCAGACACACTCTCCCCGCTCTCGGTTACATTCTCCACACACTCGGTTACACTCTCCAAGCTGTCGGTTACACTCTCCACAGTCTCTGTTACACTCTCCACACTCTTGGTTACAATCTCCAGAATCTCGGTTAAACTCTCCAAACACTCAGCTACGCTCTCCACACTCTAGGTTAAACTCTCCACACACTCGATTACACTCTCCACACTCTCGGTTACACTATCCAAACTCTCGGTTACACTCTCCACATTCTCGGTTACACTCTCCACACACTCGGTTACTCACGCCACACTCTAGGTTAAACTCCCCACACACTCGGTTACACTCTCCACACTCTCGGTTACACTCTCCACACACTCGGTTACACTCTCCACACCCTCGGTTACATTCTCCACACTCTCGGTTACACTCTCCACACTCTCGGTTACACTCTCCACACTCTCGGTTACACTCTCTACACACTTGGTTACACTTTCTACACACTCGCTTACACTCTCCACACATTCAGACACACTCTCCCCGCTCTCGGTTACATTCTCCACACACTCGGTTACACTCTCCACGCTGTCGGTTACACTCTCCACAGTCTCTGTTACACTCTCCACACTCTTGGTTACAATCTCCACAATCTCGGTTAAACTCTCCAAACACTCGGTTACGCTCTCCACACTCTAGGTTACACTCTCCACACACTCAGTTACACTCTCTACACCCTCTGTTAAACTCTCCACACCCTCGGTTACACTCTCCGCCCACGCGATTACCCTCTCCACACACTCGGTTACACTCTCCGCACGCTCGGTTACACTCTCCACACCCTCGGTTACATTCTCCACACCCTCGGTTACACTCTCCGCACACTCAGTTACACTCTCTACACCCTCGGTTAAACTCTCCACACCGTCGGTTACACTCTCCGCACACGCGATTACCCTCTCCACACACTCGGTTACACTCTCCACACGCTCGGTTACACTCTCCACACCCTCGGTTACATTCTCCAAACCCTCGGTTACACCCTCCCTGCTCTCGGTCACAATCTCCACACTCTCGGTTACACTCTCCACACACTCGGTTACACTTTCTACACACACATGGTTACACTCTCCAGACTCGGTTACGCTCTCCACATTCTCAGTTTGACTCTCCACACTCTAGGTTAAATTCTCCACACACTCGGTTACACTCTCCACACCCTCGGTTACATTCTCCACACTCT
The DNA here is from genome assembly GCF_017639515.1 of Carcharodon carcharias. Classification (NCBI taxonomy): domain Eukaryota; kingdom Metazoa; phylum Chordata; class Chondrichthyes; order Lamniformes; family Lamnidae; genus Carcharodon; species Carcharodon carcharias. The sequence continues at coordinate 259,002,815 of NC_054467.1, read as the reverse complement.
CGGTTAAACTCTCCACACTCTCGGTTACACTCTCCACACAAGCGTTTACACTCTCCAAACACACAGTTACACTCTCCAAACCCTCGGTTACACCCTCCCTGCTCTCGGTTACCATCTCCACACTCTCGGTTACACTTTCCACACACTCGGTTACACTTTCTACACACTCATGGTTACACTCTCCAGACTCGGTTACGCTCTCCACATTCTCAGTTTGACTCTCCACACTCTAGGTTAAACTGTCCACACACTCAGTTACACTCTCCCCACTCTTGGTTACACTCTCCACACTCTCGGTTACACTCTCCACACATTCAGACACACTCTCCCCGCTTTCGGTTACATTCTCCACACACTCGGTTACACTCTCCAAGCTGTCGGTTACGCTCTCCACAGTCTCTGTTACACTCTCCACACTCTTGGTTACAATCTCCACAATCTCGGTTCAACTCTCCAAACACTCAGTTACGCTCTCCACACTCTAGGTTAAACTCTCCACACCCTCGGTTACATTCTTCACACTCTCGGTTACACTCTCCACACTCTCGGTTACACTCTCCACACACTTGGTTACACTTTCTACACACTCATGGTTACACTCTCCAGACTCGGTTACGCTCTCCACATTCTCTATTTGACTCTCCACAATCTCGGTTACATTCTCCACACCCTCGGTTACACTCACCACAACCTCGATTACACTCTCCACACACTCGGTTGCCCTCTCCACACACACTTCTACATTCTCCACCACTCGGTTTCACTCTGCACACTCTTGGTTACACTCTCCCCACAAGCGGTTACACACTCCACACACTCAGTTACACTCGCCACACCCTCGGTTAAATTCTCCACACCGTCGGTTACACTCTGCACACTCTTGGTTACACTCACCCCACAAGCGGTTACACACTCCACACACTCAGTTACACTCTCCACGCCCTCGGTTAAACTCTCCACACCCTTGGTTACACTCTCCACACACTCGGTTTCACTCTGCACACACGCCTTTATACTCTCCACACACTCGGTTACCTCTGTACACTCGCGGTTACTCTATCGACAGGGGCGTTTATGCTCTCCACATACGCGGGTACACTCTCCACACTATTGGTTACACTCTGCACTCTCTTGTTTACACTGTCCACACAGGCCTTTATAATCTCCACACACACAGGTACAATGTCTAGACACTCGGTGACACTTTCTACACACTCGGTTACACTCTCCACACACTCGGTTACACTCTCTCCGCTCTCGGTTACACTCTACACACTCACGGTTACACTCTCCACATACTTGGTTAAACTCTCCACCCTCTTGTTTACATTCTCCACACACGCGGTTACGCTCTCCACACACTCGGTTACACTCTCCAAACACTCGGTTACGCTCTCCACATTCTCGGTTAGGCTCTCCGCACACGCGATTACACTCTCCACACACTCGTTTACACTTTCTACACACCCATGGTTACACTCTCCAGACTCGGTTACGCACTCCACATTCTCTATTTAACTCTCCACCCTCTCGGTTACACTCTCCACATTCTTGGTTACACTCTCCAAACACTCGGTTACGCGCTCCACATTCTCGGTTACGCTCTCCGCACACACGATTAGACTGTCCACACTCTCGGTTAAACTCGCCACAGTCTAGGTTAAACACTCCACATGCTCGGTTGCACTCTCCACACACACTTCTACATTCTCCACCACTCGCTTTCACTCTGCACACTCTTGGTTACACTCTCCACACAAGCGGTTACACACTCCACACACTCAGTTACACTCGCCACACCCTCGGTTAAACTCTCCACACCCTTGGTTACACTCTCCACACCCTCGGTTTCACTCTGCACACACGCCTTTATACTCTCCACACACTCGGTTACCTCTGCACACTCGCGGTTACTCTATCGACAGGGGCGTTTATGCTCTCCACATACGCGGTTACACTCTCCACACTCTTGGTTACACACTGCACTCTCTTGTTTACACTGTCCACACAGGCCTTTATACTCTCCACACACATGGGTACAATGTCTAGACACTCGGTGACACTTTCTACACACTCGGTTACACTGTCCACACACTCAGTTACACTCTCCCCGCTCTCGGTTACACTCTACATACTCACGGATGCACTCTCCACATACTTGGTTAAACTCTCCACCCTCTTGTTTACATTCTCCACACACTCGGTTACACTCTCCAAACACTCGGTTACGCGCTCCACATTCTCGGTTACGCTCTCCACACAGACGATTAGACTGTCCACACACTCGGTTACAATCTCCACACTCTTGGTTAAACTCCCCACACTCTCGGTTATACTCTCCACACCCTCGGTTTCACTCTGCACACACGCCTTTATACTCTCCACACACTCTGTTACACTCTCCATGCTGTCGGTTACACTCTCCACAGTCTCTGTTACACACTCCAAACTCTTGGTTACAATCTCCACACTCTTGGTTACACTCTCGGTTACACTCTCCACACTCTAGGTTAAACTCTCCACACACTCGATTACACTCTCCACACTCTCGGTTACACTCTCCATACTCTCGGTTGCACTCTCCACAATCTCGGTTACACTCTCCACACACTCGGTTCCACTTTCTACACACTCATGGTTACACTCTCCAGACTCGGTTACGCTCTCCACATTCTCTATGTGACTCTCCACACTCTCGGTTACATTCTCCACACCCTCGGTTACACTCTCCACACACTCGGTTGCACTCTCCACACACACTTCTACATTCTCCACCACTCGGTTTCACTCTGCACACTCTTGGTTACACTCTCCCCACAAGCGGTTACACACTCCACACACTAAGTTACATTCGCCACACCCTCGGTTAAATTCTCCACACCCTCGGTTACACTCTCCACACTCTTGGTTACACTCACCCCACAAGCGGTTATACACTCCACACACTCAGTTACACTCTCCACACCCTTGGTTAAACTCTCCACACCCTTGGTTACACTCTCCACACCCTCGGTTTCACTCTGCACACACGCCTTTATACTCTCCACACACTCGGTCACCTCTGCACACTCGCGGTTACTCTATCGACAGGGGCGTTTATGCTCTCCACATACGCGGTTACACTCTCCACACTCTTGGTTACACTCTGCACTCTCTTGTTTACACGGTCCACACAGGCCTTTATACTCTCCACACACACAGGTACAATGTCTAAACACTCGGTGACACTTTCTACATACTCGGTTACACTCTCCACACACTCAGTTACACTCTCTCCGCTCTCGGTTACACTCTACACACTCACGGTTACACTCTCCACATACTGGGTTAAACTCTCCACCCTCTTGTTTACATTCTCCACACACTCGGTTACGCTCTCCACACACTCGGTTACACTCTCCACACACTCGGTTACGCTCTCCACACACTCGGTTACACTCTCCACACACTCGTTTACACTTTCTACACACCCATGGTTACACTCTCCAGACTCGGTTACGCACTCCACATTCTCTATTTAACTCACCACACTCTCGGTTACACTCTCCACATTCTCGGTTACACTCTCCTAACACTCGGTTACGCGCTCCACATTCTCGGTTACGCTCTCCGCACACACGATTAGACTGTCCACACTCTCGGTTAAACTCGCCACACTCTCGGTTAAACTCTCCACACGCTCGGTTACACTCTCCACATCCTCGGTTACACCCTCCACACACTCGGTTACACTCTCCACACACTCGGTTACACTCTCCACACACTCGGTTACACTCTCCACACACACTTTTACATTCACCACCACTCGGTTACACTCACCACACACTCAGTTACACTCTCCCCGCTCTCGGTTACACTCTACACACTCGGTTACACTTTCTACACACTCTCGGTTACACTCTCCACACTCGGTTACACTTTCTACACACTCAAGGTTACATTCTCCACACATTTGTTTAAATTCTCCACACTCTTGTTTACACTCTCCACACTCACGGTTACACTCTCCAGACTTGGTTACGCTCCCCACATTCTCGGTTTCACTCTCCACACTCTCGGTTCCACTATGCACTCTCATGTTTACACTATCCACAGACTCGGTTCCACTCTCCAAGTCTCTGTTACATTCTCCACACTCTCGGTTACAATCTCCACACTCTCGGTTACACTCTCCAAACACTCGGTTACTCTCTCCACATTCTCAGTTACACTCTCCGCACCCGCGATTAGACTGTCGCACACTCGGTTACACTCTGCACACTCTCAGTTACAATCTCCACACTCTCGGTTACATTCTCCACACTCTCGGTTACACTCTCTACACTCACGGTTACAATCTCCACACTGTTAGATACACTCTCCACAATCTAGGTTAAACTTTCCACACACTCGATTATATTCTACACGCAAGCTTTTACATTCTGCACCACTCGGTTACACTCTGCACACTCTTGGTTACACTCTGGACACAGGTGGTTATGCTCTCCAGACACTCGGGTATGATCTCCAGACAGTCGGTAACAATTTCCATACACTCGGTACATTCTCCACACACTCGGTTACACTCTCCACACTGTCGGTTACGCTCTCCACAGTCTCTGTTACACATTCCACACTCTTGGTTACAATCTCCACACTCTCGGTTACAGTCTCGCTTACACTCTCCACACTCTAGGTTAAGCTGTCCACACACTCGGTTACACACTCCACACTCTAGGTTAAACTCTCCACACACTCGGTTGCACTCTCCACACTCTCGGTTACACTATCCACACTCTCGGTTACACTCTCCACATTCTCGGTTACACTCTCCACACACTCGGTTACACTCTCCACACTCTCGTTTACACTCTCCACACACTCGGTTACACACACCACACACTCGGATACACTCTCCAAACACTCGGTTACGCTCTCCACATTCTCGGTTAGGCTCTCCGCACACGCAATTACACTCTCCACACACTCGGTTACACTTTCTACACACTAATGGTTACACTCTCCGGACTTGGTTACGCACTCCACATTCTCTATTTAACTCTCCACACTCTCTAGACCCTCGGTTAAAATCTCCACAACCTCGGTTACACTCTCCGCACACGCGCTTACACTCTCCACACACTCAGTTACAGTCTCCACATGCTCGGTTACACTCTCCACACCCTCGGTTACATTCTCCACACTCTGGGTTAAACCCTCCACACCCTCGGTTCCAGTCTCCACACCCTCGGTTACACTCACCACAACCTCGGTTACACTCTCCGCACACTCGGTTGCACTCTCCACACACACTTTTACATTCTCCACCACTCGGTTTCACTCTGCACACTCTTGGTTACACTCTCCACACAAGCGGTTACACTCTCCACACACTCAGTTACACTCTCCACACCCTCGGTTAAACGCTCCACACCCTCGGTTACACTCTGCCCACACGCCTTTATTCTCTCCACACACTCGGTTACATCTGCACACTCGCGGTTACTCTATCGACAGGGGCGTTTATGCTCTCCACATACGCGGTTACACTCTCCACACTCTTGGTTACGCTCTGCACTCTCTTGTTTACACTGTCCACACAGGCCTTTATACTCTCCACACACACGGGTACAATGTCTAGACACTCGGTGACACTTTCTACACACTCGGTTACACTCTCCACACACTCAGTTACACGCTCCCCGCTCTAGGTTAAACTCTCCACACGCTCGGTTACACTCTCCACATCCTCGGTTACACCCTCCACACACTCGGTTACACTCTCCACACACTCGGTTACACTCTCCACACCCACGGTTACACACTCCACACACTCGGGTACACACTCCACACTCTATGTTAAACTCTCCACGCACACTTTTACATTCTCCACCACTCAGTTTCACTCTGCACACTCTTGGTTACACTCTGCACTCTCTTGGTTACACTCTCCACACAGGCGGTTATACTCTCCACACACTCGAGTACAATGTCTAGACACTCGGTTAAACTTTCTACACACTCGGTTACAGTCTCCACACACTGAGTTACACTCTCCCCGCTCTCGGTTACACTCTCCACACACTCGGTTACACATTCTACACACTCAGTTACACTCTCCACACACTCGGTTACACTCTCCCCGCTCTCGGTTCCAATCTCCACACTCTCGGTTACACTCTCCACACACTCGGTTACACTCTCTACACACTCACGGTTACACTCTCCAGACTCGGTTACGCTCTCCACATTCTCAATTTGACTCTCCACACTCTCAGTTACACTCTCCACAGTCTCGGTTACACTCTCCAAACACTCGGTTACGCGCTCCACGTTCTCGGTTACGTTCTCCGCACAGACGATTAGACTGTCCACACACTCGGTTACACTCTCCACACTCTTGGTTAAACTCTCCACACTCTCGGTTACACTCTCGGTTACACTCTCCACACTCTCGGTTACACTCTCCACATTCTCGGTTACACTCTCCACACACTCGGTTACACTCTCCACACCCTTGGTTACACTCTCCACATACTCGGTTAGACACTCCACACCCTCGGTTACATTCTCCACACCCTCGGTTACACTCACCACAACCTCGGTTACACTCTCCACACACTCGGTTGCACTCTCCACACACAGTTTTACATTCTCCACCGCTCGGTTTCACTCTGCACACTCTTGGTTACACTCTCCACACAAGCGGTTACACACTCCACACACTCAGTTACACTCGCCACACCCTCGGTTAAACGCTCCACACCCTCGGTTACACTCTCCACACCCTCGGTTTCACTCTGCACACACGCCTTTATACTCTCCACACACTCGGTTACCTCTCCACACTCACGGTTACACACTCTACACTCACGGTTACACTCTCCACACTCACAGTTACAATCTCCACACTCTTTGATACACTCTCCACCCACGCTTTTACATTCTCAACCACTTGGTTACACTCTGCACCCTCTTGGTTACACTCTCCACACAGGCGGTTACACTCTCCAGACACTCGGGTACAATCTCTAGACACTCGGTTACACTTTCTACACACTTAGTTAAACTATCCACACTCTTGTTTACACTCTCCCCGCTCTCGGTTACACTCTCCACACACTTAGTTAAACTATCCACACTCTACACTCTCCACACTCTCGGTTACACTCTCCACACACTTGGTTAAACTCTCCACACTCTTGTTTACACTTTCCACACTCACGGTTACAATCTCCAGACTCCGTTACGCTCTCCAGATTCTCAGTTTCACACTCCGCACTCTCGGTTCCACGCTGCACTCTCATGGTTACACTCTCCACACACTCGGTTACACTCTCCAAAAACTCGGTTACGCTCTCCACATTCTCGGTCACGGTCTCTGGACACGCGATTACACTCTCCACACACTCGGTTACACTCTCCATCCAGGCTTTTACATTCTCCACACACTCAGTTTCACTCTGCACACTCTTGGTTACAATCTCCACACAGGCGATTACACTCTCCAGACACTCGGTTACATTTTCTACACACTCAGTTACACTATCGACAGGGGCGTTTATGCTCTCCACTTACGCGGTTATACTTTCTACACTCACGGTTACACTCTCCACACTTACGATTGCAATCTCCACACTCTTGGATACATTCTCCACCCACGCTTTTACATTCTCCACCACTCGGTTACACTCTGCACACTCTTGGTTACACTCTCCACACAGACGGTTACACTCTACAAACACTCGGTTACGCTCTCCACATTCTCGATTACACTCTCCGCACATGCGATTACACTCTCCCCACACTCGGTTACACACACCACACTCTCGGTTAAACTCTCCACACCCTTGGTTAAACTCTCCTCACACTCGGTTACACTCTCGACACACTCAGTTACAATCTCCACACCCTAGGTTAAACTCTCCACACCCTCGGTTACACTCTCCACACAAGATGTTACACTCTCCACACACTCCCTGCTCTCGGTTACACTTTCCACACACCCGGTTACACTTTCTACACACTCATGGTTACACTCTCCAGACTCGGTTACACTATCCACATTCTCAATTTGACTCTCCACACTCTCTGTTACACTCTCCAAATTCTCGGTTACACTCTCCGCACACATGATTAGACTGTCCACATACTTGGTTACACTCTCCACACTCTCGGTTACACTCTCCACACTCTAGGTTAAACTCTCCACACACTCGGTAACACTCTCCGCACTCTCGGTTACCCTCTCCACATTTTCGGTTACACACTCCTCACACTCAGTTACACTCTCCACGCCATCGGTTACACTCTTCACACTCTCGATTACACTCTGCACACTCTAGGTTAAACTCTCCACACACTCCGTAACACTCTCCACACTCTCGGTTACTCTCTCCACATCCTCGGTTACACTCTCCACACACTCGGTTACACTCTCCACACCCTCGGTTATACTCTCCACACACTCGGTTACACTCTCCACACACTCGGTTACACTCTCCACACACGCTTTAACATTCTCCAACATTCGGTTACACTCTCCACACCCTCGGTTAAACTTATCACACCCTCGGTTACAATCTCCACACACGCTTTTATACTCTCCACTCACTCGGTTGCCTCTGCACACTTGCGGTTACTCTATCGACAGGGGCGTTTATGCACTCCACCTACCCGGTTACATTCTCCACACTCTTGGTTACACTCTCCACACTCTTGGTTACACTCTCCACACAGGCGGTTATACTCTCCACACTCTCGGTTACACTCTCCACACACTCAGTTACACTTTCTACACACTCGGTACACTCTCCACACACTCAGTTACACTCTCCCCGCTCTCGGTTACAATCTCCACACTCTCGGTTACACTTTCTACACACTCAAGGTTACACTCTCCAAACATTTGTTTAAACTCTCCACACTCTTGTTTACACTCTCCACACTCACGGTTACACTCTCCAGACTTGGATACGCTCCCCACATTCTCGGTTTCACTCTCCACACTCTCGGTTCCACTATGCACTCTCATGGTTACACTCTCCACAGATTCGGTTACACTCTCCAAGTCTCTGTTGCTCTCTACACACTGCCGGTTACAATCTCCACATTCTCGGTTACACTCTCCGCACCCGCGATTAGACTGTCCGCACGTTCGGTTACACTCTCCACACTCTCGGTTACAATCTCCACACTCTTGGTTACACTCTTCACACTCACGGTTACACTCTCTACACTCACAGTTACACTCTCCACACTCATGATTACAATCTCCACACTCTTGGATACACTCTCCACCCACGCTTTTATATTCTCCACCACTCGGTTACACTCTGCACACTCTTGGTTACACTCTCCACACAGACGGTTACACTCTACAAACACTCGGTTACGCTCTCCACATTCTCGGTTACACTCTCCACACATGCGATTACACTCTCCACACACGCGGTTACACACTCCACACTCTCGGTTAAACTCTCCACACCCTTGGTTAAACTCTCCTCACACTCGGTTACACTCTCCACACACTCAGTTATACTCTCCACACCCTCCCTGCTCTCGGTTACACTTTCCACACACCCGGTTATACTTTCTACACACTCATGGTTATACTCTCCAGACTCGGTTATGCTCTCCACATTCTCAATTTGACTCTCCACACTCTCTGTTACACTCTCCACATTCTCGGTTACGCTCTCCGCACACATGATTAGACTGTCCACACACTCGGTAACACTCTCCACACTCTCGGTTACTCTCTCCACATCCTCGGTTACACTCTCCACACACTCGGTTACACTCTCCATGCCCTCGGTTACACTCCTCACACACTCGGTTACACTCTCCACACTCTAGGTTAAACTCTCCGCACACTCGGTAACATTCTCCACACTCTCAGTTACTCTCTCCACACACTTGGTTACACTCTCCACACTCTAGGTTAAACTCTCCACACACTCGGTTACTCTCTCCACACCCTTGGTTACACTCTTCACACACTCGGTTACACTCTCCACACACTCGGTTACACTCTCCACACACGCTTTTCCATTCTCCACCACTCGGTTACACTCTCCACGCCCTCGGTTAAACTTTCCACACCCTCGGTTACACTCTCCACACACGCTTTTATACTCTCCACACACTCGGTTACTTCTGCACACTCGCGGTTACTCTATCAACAGGGGCGTTTATGCTCTCCACATACGCGGTTACACTCTCCACGCTCATGGTTACACTCTCCACAATCTTGGTTACACTCTCCACACAAGCGGTTATACTCTCCACACACTCGGGTACAATGTCTAGACACTCGGTTACATTTTCTACACACTCGGTTACACTCTCCCCGCTCTCGGTTACACTCTCCCCGCTCTCGGTTACTCTCTCCACACTCTCGGTTACACTCTCCACACACTCGGTTACACTTTCTACATACTCAAGGTTACACTCTCCACACACTTGGTTAAACTCTCCACACTCTTGTATACACTCTCCACACTCAAGGTTACACTCTCCAGACTATGTTACGCTCTCCACATTCTCGGTTACACTCTCTGCACACGCGATTTCACTCTGCACACGCTTGGTTACACTCTCCACACAAACAATTACACTCTGCACACCCTCGGTTACACTCTGCACACCCTCGGTTACAGTCTCCGCACACGCTTTTACATTCCCCACCACTCGGTCACACTTTCCACACTGTTGGTTACACTCTCAACATAGGGGGTTACACTCTCCACACACTTGGTTAAACTCTCCACACTCTTGTTTACACTCTCCGCACACTCACGGTTACACTCTCCACACACTTGGTTAAACTCTCCATACTCTCGGTTACACTCTCCACACACTTGGTTAAACTCTCCACACTTATGTTTACACTCTCCACACTCACGGTTACACTCTCCAGACTCGTTTACGCTCTCCACATTCTCAGTTTCACTCTCCACACTTTCGATTGCACGCTGCACACTCATGGTAACACTCTCCACACACTCGGTTACACTCTCCAAACACTCGGTTGCACTCTCCAAACACTCAGTTACACTCTCCACACACTCGGTTGCACTCTGCATTCTCATGGTTACACTCTCCACAGACTTGGTTACAGTCTCCACGCTGTCGGTTACACTCTCCACACTCTCGGTTACAATCTCCACACTCTTGGTTACACTCTCCAAACACTCGGTTACGATCTAAACATTCTCAGTTACAGTCTCTGCACACGCGATTACACTGTCCACACACTTGGTTACACACTCCACACTCTCGCTTAAACTCTCCACACCCTTGGTTACATGCTCCACACTCACGGTTACACTCTCCACACACTTGGTTAAACTCTCCACACTCGTTTACACTCTCCACACTTACAATTACACTCTCCAGACTCGGTTACGCTCTCCACAGTCTTGGTTTCACTCTCCACACTCATGGTTACGCTCTCCAAACACTCGGTTACGATCTCCACATTCACGGTTACGCTCTCCGCACACGTGATTACACTCTCCACACACTCATTTAAACTCTCCAATCTCTCGGTTACACTCTCCACCCACGCTCTTACATTCTCCACACACTCGGTTTCACTCTGCACACGCTTGGTTACACTCTCCACACACTCGGTTACACTTTCTACATACTCAAGGTTACACTCTCCACACACTTGGTTAAACTCTCCACACTCTTGTATACACTCTCCACACTCAAGGTTACACTCTCCAGACTATGTTACGCTCTCCACATTCTCGGTTACACTCTCTGCACACGCGATTTCACTCTGCACCCGCTTGGTTACACTCTCCACACAAACAATTACACTCTGCACACCCTCAGTTACACTCTGCACACCCTCGGTTACACTCTCCGCACACGCTTTTACATTCCCCACCACTCGGTCACACTTTCCACACTGTTGGTTACACTCTCAACATAGGGGGTTACACTCTCCACACACTTGGTTAAACTCTCCACACTCTTGTTTACACTCTCCGCACACTCACGGTTACACTCTCCACACACTTGGTTAAACTCTCCATACTCTCGGCTACACTCTCCACACACTTGGTTAAACTCTCCACACTTATGTTTACACTCTCCACACTCACGGTTACACTCTCCAGACTCGTTTACGCTCTCCACATTCTCAGTTTCACTCTCCACACTCTCGATTGCACGCTGCACACTCATGGTAACACTCTCCACACACTCGGTTACACTCTCCAAACACTCGGTTACACTCTCCAAACACTCGGTTACACTCTCCACACACTCGGTTGCACTCTCCAAACACTCGGTTACACTCTCCACACACTCGGTTGCACTCTCCAAACACTCGGTTACACTCTCCACACTCTCGGTTACACTCTCCACACCCTAGGTTAAACTCTCCACACACTCGGTTACACTCATCACACACTCGGTGACACTCTCCACACTCTTGGTTATACTCTCCACACAAGCGGTTTCACTGTCCACACACTCAGTTACACTCTCCACACCCTCGGTTAAACTTTCCACACCCTCGGTTACACTCTCCACACACACATTTATACTCTACACACACTCGGTTACCTCTGCATACTCGCGGTTACTCTATCGACAGGGGCGTTTATGCTCTCCACATACGCAGTTACACTCTCCACACTCTTGGTTACACTCCCCACACAGAAGGTTACACTGTCCACACACTCGGGTACAATCTCTAGACACTCGGTTACACTTTCTACACACTCGGTTACACTCTCCACACTCTCAGTTACACTCTCGACCCACGTTTTTACATTCTCCACCACTCGGTTTCATTCTGCACACTCTTGGTTACACTCTCCAGACACTCGGGTATGATCTCCAGACACTCGGTTACACTTTATACACACTCAGTTACATTTTCTATACACTCGGTACATTCTCCACACACTCGGTTACACTCTCCACACTCTCGGTTACACTCTCCGTACTCTCGGTTACACGCTCCAAACTCTCGGTTACGCTCTCCACATTCTCGGTTACACTCACCGCACATGCGATTACACTGTCCACACACTCGGTTACAATCTCCACGCCCTTGGTTAAACTCTCCTCACACTCGGTTACACTCTCCACACACTCAGTTACACTCTCCACACGCTCGGTTACACACTCCACACTCTCGGTTAATCTCTCCACACCCTTGGTTAAACTCTCCACACACTCGGTTACACTTTCCACACACTCGGTTACACTCTCCCCGCTCTCAGTTACAATCTCCACACACTCGGTTTCACTCTGAACACTCTTGGTTACACTCTCCACACACTCAGTTACACTCTCCACACACTCAGTTACACTCTCCACACACTCAGTTACACTCTCCACACACTCAGTTACAATCTCCACACACTCAGTTACACTCTCCACACACTCAGTTACACTCTCCACACACTCAGTTACAATCTCCACACACTCAGTTACACTCTTCACACACTCGGTTACACACTCCACACACTCGGTTACACTCTCCACCCACGCTTTTACATTCTCCCCCACTCGGTTTCACTCTGCACACTCTTGGTTACACGCTCCACACAGGCGGTTACACTCTCCAGACACTCGGATATGACCTCCAGACACTCGGTTACACTTTCTACACACTCAGTTATTCTTACTATACACTCGGTACATTCTCCACACACTCGATTACACTCTCCACACACTCGATTACACTCTCCACACTCTCGGTTAAACTCTCCACACACTCGGTTATGCTCTCCATACGCTCTGTTACACTCTCCACACACTCAGTTACACGCTCCCTGTTCTCAGTTACACTCTCCACACACTTGGTTACACTTTCTACACACTCATGGTTACACTCTCCAGACTCGGTTACGCTCCCCACATTATCGATTTGACTCTCCACACTCTCGGTTACACTCTCCACATTCTCGGTTATGCTCTCCGCACACACGATTAGACTGTCCAAACACTCGCTTACACTCTCCACACTCTCGGTTACACTCTCCACACTCTCGGTTACACTCCCCACACACTCGGTTACACTCTCCACACACTCGGTAACACTCCCCACACACGCTTTTACATTCTCCACCACTCGGTTTCACTCTGCACACTCTTGTTTACACTCTCCACTCAAGCTGTTACACTCTCCCCACCCTCGGTTACACTCTCCACACCCTCGGTTACACTCTCCACACACTCGGTTACACTCTCCACACACTCGGTTACACTCTCCCCGCTCTCGTTTACAATCTCCACACTCTTGGTTACACTCTCCACACACTCGGTTACATTTTCTACATACTCAAGGTTACACTCTCCACACACTTTGTTAAACTCTCCACCCTCTTGTTTACAATCGCCACACTCACGGTTATACTCTCCACACACTTGGTTAAACTCTCCACCCTCTTGTTTACAATCGCCACACTCACGGTTAAACTCTCCACACAAGCGGTTACACTCTCCACACACTTGGTTAAACTCTCCACACACTTGGTTAAACTCTCCACCCTCTTGTTTACAATCGCCACACTCACGGTTACACTCTCCACACACTTGGTTAAACTCTCCACACACATGGTAACATTCTCCACACTCACGATTACACCCTCCAGACTCATTTATGCTCCCCACATTCTCGGTTTCACTCTGCACACTCTTGGTTACACTCTCCACACAGGCGGTTACACTCTCCAGAGACTCGGGTATGATCTCCAGACACTCAGTTACACTCTCTGCACACTCAGTTACACTTTCTTTACACTCGGTACATTCTCCACACACTAGGTTACCCTCTCCACGCTGTCGGTTACACTCTCCACAGATGCTCTTACACTCTCCACACTCACGGTTACACGATCCACACACGCTTTTATACTCTCCACACACTCGGTTACCTCTGCACACTCACAGTTACTCTGTCGACAGGTGCGTTTATGCTCTCCACATGCACAGTTACACTCTCCACACTCTTGTTTACACTCCCCACACAGGCAGTTACACTCTCCACACACTCGGGTACAATCTGCAGACACTCGGTTACACTTTCTACACACTCGGTTACACTCTCCACACACTCGGTTACACTCTCCACACACTCGGTTACAATCTCCACACTCTCGGTTACACTTTCAACGCACTCGCGGTTACACTCTCCACACACTCAGTTACACTCTCCACACACTCAGTTACACTCTCCACACACTCGGTTACACACTCCACACACTCGGTTACACTCTCCACCCACGCTTTTACATTCTCCCCCACTCGGTTTCACTCTGCACACTCTTGGTTACACTCTCCACACAGACTTGGTTACGCACTCCACATTCTCTATTTGACTCTCCACACTCTCGGTTACACTCTCCACATTCTCGGTTACACTCTCCAAACACTCGGTTACACTCTCCACAGTCTCGGTTACACTCTCCGTTAAACTCTCCACACTCTAGGTTCAACTCTCCACACACTCGATTACACTCTCCACATCCTCGGTACACCCTCCACACACTCGGTTACACTCTCCACACACTCGGTTACACTCTCCACACCCTCGGTTACACACTCCACACACTCGGTTACACACTCCACACTCTAGGTTACACTCTCCACACAAGCGGTTACACTCTCCACAAACTCAATTACACTCTCCAAACCCTCGGTTACACCCTCCCTGCTCTCGGTTATAATCTCCACACTCTCAGTTACACTCTCCACACACTCGGTTACACTTTCTACACACTCATGGTTACACTCTCCAGACTCAGTTACGCTCTCCACATTCTCAATTTGACTCTCCACATTCTCGGTTACATTCTCCACATTCTCGGTTACACTCTCCAAACACTCGGTTACGCGCTCCACATTCTCGGTTACGCTCTCCGCACAGACGATTAGACTGTCCACACTCTAGGTTAAACTCTCCACACACTCGGTTACACTCTGCACATTCTCAACTTGACTCTCCACATTCTCGGTTACATTCTCCACATTCTCGGTTACACTCTCCAAACACTCGGTTATGCGCTCCACATTCTCGGTTACGCTCTCCGCACAGACGATTAGACTGTCCGCACTCTCGGTTACACTCTCCACACCCTCGGTTACACTCTCCACACTCTCGGTTACACTCTCCACACAGGCGGTTATACTCTCCACACACTCAGTTACACTCTCCCCACTCTCGATTACACTCTCCACACTCTTGGTTACACTTTCTACACACTCAAGGTTAAATTCTCCACACTCTTGTTTACACTCTCCACCCTCACGATTACACTCTCCAGACTTTGTAACGCTCCCCACATTCTCGGTTTCACTCTCCACACTCTCGGTTCCACTCTGCATTCTCATGGTTATACTCTCCACAGACTCGGTTACACTCTCCACACTCTCGGTTACAATCTCCACACTCTCGGTTACACTCTCCAAACACTCGGTAACGCTCTCCACATTCTGGGTTACACTCTCCGCACCCGTGATTAGACTGTCCACACACTCGGTTACACTCTCCACACTCTCGGTTACAATCTCCACACTCTCGGTTACAATCTACACACTCACGGTTACAATCTCCACAATCTTTGATACACTCTCCACACACTCAGTTACACTCTGCACACACGCTTTTACATTCTCCACCACTCGGTTACACTCTGCACACTCTTGATTACACTCTCCTCACACTTGGTTAAACTCTCCACACCCTCGGGTACACGCTCCACACACACTTTTAAACTCTCCAATCACTCGGTTACCTCTGTACACTCGCGGTTACTCTATCAACAGGAGCGTTTATTCTCTCCACATACATGGTTACACTCTCCACACTCTTGGTTACACTCTCCACACAGGCGGTTGCACTCTGCACACAATTGGGTACAATCTCTAGACACTCAGTTACACTCTCCACACACTCGGTTACACTCTCCCCGCTCTCGGTTACAATCTCCACACTCTCGGTTACACTCTCCAAACACTCGGTTACGCTCTCCGCACAGACGATTAGACTGTCCGCACACTCGGTTACAATCTCCACACTCTCGGTTACACTGTCTACACTCTCGGTTACACTCTCCACACTCACGGTTACAACCTCCACACTCTTAGATACACGCTTCACCCACGCTTTTACATTCTCCACCACTCGGTTAGACTCTGCACACTCTTGGTTACACTCTCCACACAGCCGGTTACACTCTCCACGCTCTCGGTTACACTCTCCACACACTCGGTTACACTCTCCACACAGGCGGTTACACTCTCCACACTCTCGGTTACACTCTCCACACACTCGGTTACACTCTCCACACACTCGGTTACACCCTCCACACTCACGGTTACACTCTCCACACACTTGGTTAAACTCTCCACACTCTTGTTTACACTCTCCACACTCACGGTTACACTCTCCAGACTTGGTTACGCTCTCCACATTCTCGGTTTCACTCTCCGCACTCTCGGTTCCACGCTGCACACTCATGGTAACATTCTCCACACACTCGATTACACTCTCCACATACTGGGTTACACTCTCCAAAAACTCGGTTACGCTCTCCTCATTCTCGGTCACGCTCTCCGCACACGCGATTACACTCTCCACACACTCAGTTACACTCTCCACACACGCTTTTACATCCTCCACACACTTTGTTTCACTCTGCACACTTTTGGTTACACTCTCCACACAGGCGGTTACACTCTCCAGACACTCGGGCATGACCTCCAGACACTCGGTTACATTTTCTACACACTCAGTTACACTTTCTGTACACTCGGTTACTTCTCCGCACACTCGGTTACACACTCCACACAAGCGGTTACAATCTCCACACTCGCGGTTACACTCTCCATACTCGGTTACGCTCCCCACATTTTCGATTTGACTCTCCACACTCTCGGTTACACTTTCCACATTCTCGGTTACACTCTCCAAACACTCGGTTACGTGCTCCACATTCTCGGTTGCGCTCTCCGCACAAACAATTAGACTGTCCACACACTCGGTTACACTCTCCACACTCACGGTTACACTCTCCACGCTCACTGTTACACTCTCCACACACACGGCTACAATCTCTAAGCAATCTGTTACACTTTCTACACACTCGGTTACACTCTCCACACACTCAGTTACACTCTCACCGCTCTCGGTAACAATCTCCACACTCTCGGTTACACTCTCCACACACCCGGTTACACTCACCCCGCTCTCGGTTACAACCTCCACACACTCGGTTACACTTTCTACACACTCACAGTTACACTCTCCACACCCTTGCTTAAACTCTCCAACTCTTGTTTACACTCTCCACACTCATGATTACACTCTGCAGACTCGGTTACGCTCTCCCCATTCTTGGTTTCACTCTCCAGACTCACGGTTAAACTCTCCACACTCTTGTTTACACTCTCCACACTCTTGTTTGCACTCTCCACACACTCGGTTACACTCTCCAAGCACTCGGTTATGCTCTCCACATTCTCTGTTAGGCTCTCCACACACTAGGTTACACTCTCCACACACTCGGTTACACTCTCCACACTTTTGGTTACTCTCTCCACACAGGCAGTTAAACTCTCCACATTCTTGGTTACAATCTCCACACCCTCGGTTAAACTCTTCACACACTCGGTTACACTCTCCACACAAGCGGTTACACCATCCCTGCTCTCGGTTACAATCTCCAAACTCTCGGTTACACTCTCCACACACTCAGTTACACTCTCCACACCCTCGGTTACACCATCCCTGCTCTTGGTTACAATCTCCAAACTCTCAGTTACACTCTCCACACACGCTTCTACATTCTCCACCACTGGGTTTCATTCTGCACACTCTTGGTACACTCTCCACACAAGTGTTTACACTCTCCACACACTCAGTTACACTCTCAACACCCTCGGTTAAACTCTCCACACCCTCAGTTACACTCTCCACACACGCCTTTATACTCTCCACACACTCGGTTACCTCTGCACACTCGCGGTTACTCTATCGACAGAGGCGTTTATATTCTCCACATACGCGGTTACACCCTCCACACTCTTGGTTATATTCCCCACACACTCGGTTACACTCTCCACGCTCACTGTTACACTCTCCACACACTCGGGTACAATCTCTAAACACTCAGTTACACTCTCCACACACTCAGTTACACTCTCCACACACTCAGTTACACTCTCCCCGCTCTTGGTTACAATCTCCACACTCTCGGTTACGCTCTCCACACACTCGGTTACACTTTCTTCACACTCGGTTACACTTTCTACACACTCGGTTACACTTTCTACACACTCGGTTACACTTTATACACACTCTCGGTTACAATTTCTACACACTCAAGGTTACACTCTCCACACTCTTGTTTACACTCTCGACACTCACAGTTACACTCTCCAGACTCGGTTACGCTCCCCACACTCTCGGTTCCACTTTGCATTCTCATGGTTACACTCTCCACAGACTCGGTTACAGTCTCCACACCCTTGGTTACACGCTCCACACACGCTTTTACACTCTCCAAAGACTCGGTTACCTCTGCATACTCGCGGTTACTCTATCGACAGGTGCTTTTATTCTCTCCACATACGCGGTTACACTCTCCACACTCTTGGTTGCACTCTGCACACAATCGAGTACAATCTCTAGACACTCGGTTACACTCTCCACACTCACAATTACACACTCCAGACTCGGTTACGCTCTCCACATTCTTGGTTTCAATCCCCACACTCTCGGTTGCACGCTGCACACTCACGGTTACACTCTCCACATACTTGGTTAAACTCTCCACACTCTTGTTTACACTCTCCACACACGCGGTTATGCTGTCCACATTGTCGGTTACACTATCTGCACACGCGATTACACTCTCCACACACTCAGTTACACTCTCCACACCCTCGGTTACACACTGCACACTCTCGGTTACACTCCACACACACTTGGTTACAATCTCCACACTCTAGGTTAAACTCTCCACACACTCAGTGACACTCTCCGCACCCTCGGTTAAACTTTCCACACCCTCGGTTACACGCTCCACACTCTAGGTTAAACTCTCCACACACTCAGTTACGCTCTCCACACCCTCGGTTAACTCTCCACACCCTCGGTTAACTCTCCACACCCTCGGTTACAAGCTCCACACCCTCGGTTACACTCTCCACACACGCTTTTACGCTCTCCAAACACTCGGTTACCTCTGCACACTTGCGGTTAATCTATCAACAGGTGCATTTATTCTCTCCACATACGCGGTTACACTCTCCACACTCTAGGTTACACACTTCACACTCTTGGTTACACTCTCCACACAGGCGGTTGCACTTTGCACACAATCAGGTACAATCTCTAGACACTCGGTTACACTTTCTACAGACTCGGTTACAATCTCCACACACTCGGTTACACTTTCTACATACTCACGGTTCAACTCTCCACACACTCGGTTAAACTCTACACACACTCGGTTACACTCTCCACACCCTCGGTTACACTTTCCACACACTCGGTTACACTCTCCACACCCTCGGTTAAACTCTCGACACACTCGGATACACTCTCCATACACTCGGTTACACTCTCCACACAAGCGGTTACACTCTCCACACCCTCGGTTACAATCTCCACACACTCAGTTACACTCTCCACACCCTCGGTTACATCCTCCCCGCTCTCGGTTACAATCTCCAAACACTCGGTTACACTTTCTACACACTCGGTTACACTCTCCACACTCGGTTACACTCTCCACACTCTCGGTTACACTCTCCACATCCTCGGTTACACACTCCATACACGCTTTTATATTCTCCACCACTCGGTTTCACTCTGCACCCTCTTGGTTACACTCTCCACACAGGCGGTTACACTCTCCACACCCTCGGTTACACTCTCCACACCCTCGGTTACACTCTCCACACCCTCGGTTAAACTCTCCACACCCTCGGTTAAACTCTCCACACCCTCGGTTAAACTCTCCACACACGCCTTTATACTCTCCACATACTCGGTTACCTCTGCACACTCGCGGTTACTCTATCGACAGGGGAGTTTATGCTCTCCACATACGTGGTTACACTCTCCACACGCTTGGTTACACTCTCCACACAGGCGGTTATACTCTCCACGCTCACTGTTACACTCGCCACACACTCGGGTACAATCTCTAGACACTCGGTTACACTTTCTACACACTCGGTTACACTCTCCACACACTCAGTTACACTCTCCCCGCTCTCGGTTACACCTCCACACTCTCGGATACGCTCTCCACACAGTTGGTTAAACTCTCCACACTCTTGTTTACACTATCCACACTCACGGTTACACTCTCCAGACTCGGTTATGCTCCCCACACTCTCGGTTCCACTCTGCATTCTCATGGTTACACTCTCCACAGACTTGGTTACAGTCTCCACGCTGTCGGTTACACTCTCCACAGTCTCTGTTACACTCTCCACACTCTCGGTTACAATCTCCACACTCTTGGTTACGATCTAAACATTCTCAGTTACAGTCTCTGCACACGCGATTACACTGTCCACACACTTGGTTACACACTCCACACTCTCGCTTAAACTCTCCACACCCTTGGTTACATACTCCACACTCACGGTTACACTCTCCACACACTTGGTTAAACTCTCCACACTCGTTTACACTCTCCACACTTACAATTACACTCTCCAGACTCGGTTACGCTCTCCACAGTCTTGGTTTCACTCTCCACACTCATGGTTACGCTCTCCAAACACTCGGTTACGATCTCCACATTCACGGTTACGCTCTCCGCACACGTGATTACACTCTCCTACACTCATTTAAACTCTCCACACTCTCGGTTACACTCTCCACCCACGCTCTTACATTCTCCACACACTCGGTTTCACTCTGCACACGCTTGGTTACACTCTCCACACAGGCGGTTACACTCTCCAGACACTCGGGTATGTTCTCCAGACACTCGGTTACACTTTCTACACACTCAGTTACACTTTCTTTACACTCGATACATTCTCCACACACTAGGTTACACTCTCCACGCTGTCGGTTACACTCTCCACACATTCGATTACACTCTCCACACTCACGGTTACACACTCCACACAACCTTATATACTCTCCAAACAATCGGTTACCTCTGCACACTCGCGGTTACTCTATTGACAGGTGCGGTTATGCTCTCCACATACGCGGTTACACTCTCCACACTCTTGGTTACACTCTCCATGCTCTTGGTTACACTCTCGACACTCTTGTTTACACTCCCCACACACGCGGTTACCCTCTCCACACACTCGGGTACAATTTGCAGACACTCGGTTACACTTTCTACACACTCGGTTAAACTCTCCACACACTCGGTTACACTCTCCCCGTTCTCGGTTATAATCTCCACACTCTCGGTTACACTCTCCACACACTCGGTTACACTTTCTACATACTCAAGGTTACACTCTCCACACACTTGGTTAAACTCTCCACACTCTTGTATACACTCTCCACACTCAAGGTTACACTCTCCAGACTATGTTACGCTCTCCACATTCTCGGTTACACTCTCTGCACACGCGATTTCACTCTGCACACGCTTGGTTACACTCTCCACACAAACAATTACACTCTGCACACCCTCGGTTACACTCTGCACACCCTCGGTTACACTCTCCGCACACGCTTTTACATTCCCCACCACTCGGTCACACTTTCCACACTGTTGGTTACACTCTCAACATAGGGGGTTACACTCTCCACACACTTGGTTAAACTCTCCACACTCTTGTTTACACTCTCCGCACACTCACGGTTACACTCTCCACACACTTGGTTAAACTCTCCATACTCTCGGTTACACTCTCCACACACTTGGTTAAACTCTCCACACTTATGTTTACACTCTCCACACTCACGGTTACACTCTCCAGACTCGTTTACGCTCTCCACATTCTCAGTTTCACTCTCCACACTCTCGATTGCACGCTGCACACTCATGGTAACACTCTCCACACCCTCGGTTTCACTCTGCACACACGCCTTTATACTCTCCACACACTCGGTTACCTCTGCACACTCGCGGTTACTCTATCGACAGAGGCGTTTATATTCTCCACATACGCGGTTACACCCTCCACACTCTTGGTTATATTCCCCACACACTCGGTTACACTCTCCACGCTCACTGTTACACTCTCCACACACTCGGGTACAATCTCTAAACACTCAGTTACACTCTCCACACACTCAGTTACACTCTCCACACACTCAGTTACACTCTCCCCGCTCTTGGTTACAATCTCCACACTCTCGGTTACGCTCTCCACACACTCGGTTACACTTTCTTCACACTCGGTTACACTTTCTACACACTCGGTTACACTTTCTACACACTCGGTTACACTTTATACACACTCTCGGTTACAATTTCTACACACTCAAGGTTACACTCTCCACACTCTTGTTTACACTCTCGACACTCACAGTTACACTCTCCAGACTCGGTTACGCTCCCCACACTCTCGGTTCCACTTTGCATTCTCATGGTTACACTCTCCACAGACTCGGTTACAGTCTCCACACCCTTGGTTACACGCTCCACACACGCTTTTACACTCTCCAAAGACTCGGTTACCTCTGCATACTCGCGGTTACTCTATCGACAGGTGCTTTTATTCTCTCCACATACGCGGTTACACTCTCCACACTCTTGGTTGCACTCTGCACACAATCGAGTACAATCTCTAGACACTCGGTTACACTCTCCACACTCACAATTACACACTCCAGACTCGGTTACGCTCTCCACATTCTTGGTTTCAATCCCCACACTCTCGGTTGCACGCTGCACACTCACGGTTACACTCTCCACATACTTGGTTAAACTCTCCACACTCTTGTTTACACTCTCCACACACGCGGTTATGCTGTCCACATTGTCGGTTACACTATCTGCACACGCGATTACACTCTCCACACACTCAGTTACACTCTCCACACCCTCGGTTACACACTGCACACTCTCGGTTACACTCCACACACACTTGGTTACAATCTCCACACTCTAGGTTAAACTCTCCACACACTCAGTGACACTCTCCGCACCCTCGGTTAAACTTTCCACACCCTCGGTTACACGCTCCACACTCTAGGTTAAACTCTCCACACACTCAGTTACGCTCTCCACACCCTCGGTTAACTCTCCACACCCTCGGTTAACTCTCCACACCCTCGGTTACAAGCTCCACACCCTCGGTTACACTCTCCACACACGCTTTTACGCTCTCCAAACACTCGGTTACCTCTGCACACTTGCGGTTAATCTATCAACAGGTGCATTTATTCTCTCCACATACGCGGTTACACTCTCCACACTCTAGGTTACACACTTCACACTCTTGGTTACACTCTCCACACAGGCGGTTGCACTTTGCACACAATCAGGTACAATCTCTAGACACTCGGTTACACTTTCTACAGACTCGGTTACAATCTCCACACACTCGGTTACACTTTCTACATACTCACGGTTCAACTCTCCACACACTCGGTTAAACTCTACACACACTCGGTTACACTCTCCACACCCTCGGTTACACTTTCCACACACTCGGTTACACTCTCCACACCCTCGGTTAAACTCTCGACACACTCGGATACACTCTCCATACACTCGGTTACACTCTCCACACAAGCGGTTACACTCTCCACACCCTTGGTTACAATCTCCACACACTCAGTTACACTCTCCACACCCTCGGTTACATCCTCCCCGCTCTCGGTTACAATCTCCAAACACTCGGTTACACTTTCTACACACTCGGTTACACTCTCCACACTCGGTTACACTCTCCACACTCTCGGTTACACTCTCCACATCCTCGGTTACACACTCCATACACGCTTTTATATTCTCCACCACTCGGTTTCACTCTGCACCCTCTTGGTTACACTCTCCACACAGGCGGTTACACTCTCCACACCCTCGGTTACACTCTCCACACCCTCGGTTACACTCTCCACACCCTCGGTTAAACTCTCCACACCCTCGGTTAAACTCTCCACACCCTCGGTTAAACTCTCCACACACGCCTTTATACTCTCCACATACTCGGTTACCTCTGCACACTCGCGGTTACTCTATCGACAGGGGAGTTTATGCTCTCCACATACGTGGTTACACTCTCCACACGCTTGGTTACACTCTCCACACAGGCGGTTATACTCTCCACGCTCACTGTTACACTCGCCACACACTCGGGTACAATCTCTAGACACTCGGTTACACTTTCTACACACTCGGTTACACTCTCCACACACTCAGTTACACTCTCCCCGCTCTCGGTTACACCTCCACACTCTCGGATACGCTCTCCACACAGTTGGTTAAACTCTCCACACTCTTGTTTACACTATCCACACTCACGGTTACACTCTCCAGACTCGGTTATGCTCCCCACACTCTCGGTTCCACTCTGCATTCTCATGGTTACACTCTCCACAGACTTGGTTACAGTCTCCACGCTGTCGGTTACACTCTCCACAGTCTCTGTTACACTCTCCACACTCTCGGTTACAATCTCCACACTCTTGGTTACGATCTAAACATTCTCAGTTACAGTCTCTGCACACGCGATTACACTGTCCACACACTTGGTTACACACTCCACACTCTCGCTTAAACTCTCCACACCCTTGGTTACATACTCCACACTCACGGTTACACTCTCCACACACTTGGTTAAACTCTCCACACTCGTTTACACTCTCCACACTTACAATTACACTCTCCAGACTCGGTTACGCTCTCCACAGTCTTGGTTTCACTCTCCACACTCATGGTTACGCTCTCCAAACACTCGGTTACGATCTCCACATTCACGGTTACGCTCTCCGCACACGTGATTACACTCTCCTACACTCATTTAAACTCTCCACACTCTCGGTTACACTCTCCACCCACGCTCTTACATTCTCCACACACTCGGTTTCACTCTGCACACGCTTGGTTACACTCTCCACACAGGCGGTTACACTCTCCAGACACTCGGGTATGTTCTCCAGACACTCGGTTACACTTTCTACACACTCAGTTACACTTTCTTTACACTCGATACATTCTCCACACACTAGGTTACACTCTCCACGCTGTCGGTTACACTCTCCACACATTCGATTACACTCTCCACACTCACGGTTACACACTCCACACAACCTTATATACTCTCCAAACAATCGGTTACCTCTGCACACTCGCGGTTACTCTATTGACAGGTGCGGTTATGCTCTCCACATACGCGGTTACACTCTCCACACTCTTGGTTACACTCTCCATGCTCTTGGTTACACTCTCGACACTCTTGTTTACACTCCCCACACACGCGGTTACCCTCTCCACACACTCGGGTACAATTTGCAGACACTCGGTTACACTTTCTACACACTCGGTTAAACTCTCCACACACTCGGTTACACTCTCCCCGTTCTCGGTTATAATCTCCACACTCTCGGTTACACTCTCCACACACTCGGTTACACTTTCTACATACTCAAGGTTACACTCTCCACACACTTGGTTAAACTCTCCACACTCTTGTATACACTCTCCACACTCAAGGTTACACTCTCCAGACTATGTTACGCTCTCCACATTCTCGGTTACACTCTCTGCACACGCGATTTCACTCTGCACACGCTTGGTTACACTCTCCACACAAACAATTACACTCTGCACACCCTCGGTTACACTCTGCACACCCTCGGTTACACTCTCCGCACACGCTTTTACATTCCCCACCACTCGGTCACACTTTCCACACTGTTGGTTACACTCTCAACATAGGGGGTTACACTCTCCACACACTTGGTTAAACTCTCCACACTCTTGTTTACACTCTCCGCACACTCACGGTTACACTCTCCACACACTTGGTTAAACTCTCCATACTCTCGGTTACACTCTCCACACACTTGGTTAAACTCTCCACACTTATGTTTACACTCTCCACACTCACGGTTACACTCTCCAGACTCGTTTACGCTCTCCACATTCTCAGTTTCACTCTCCACACTCTCGATTGCACGCTGCACACTCATGGTAACACTCTCCACACACTCGGTTACACTCTCCAAACACTCGGTTACACTCTCCACACACTCGGTTACGCTCTCCACACACTCGGTTGCACTCTCCAAACACTCAGTTACACTCTCCACACACTCGGTTGCACTCTGCATTCTCATGGTTACACTCTCCACAGACTTGGTTACAGTCTCCACGCTGTCGGTTACACTCTCCACACTCTCGGTTACAATCTCCACACTCTTGGTTACACTCTCCAAACACTCGGTTACGATCTAAACATTCTCAGTTACAGTCTCTGCACACGCGATTACACTGTCCACACACTTGGTTAAACTCTCCACACTCGTTTACACTCTCCACACTTACAATTACACTCTCCAGACTCGGTTACGCTCTCCACAGTCTTGGTTTCACTCTCCACACTCATGGTTACGCTCTCCAAACACTCGTTTACGATCTCCACATTCACGGTTACGCTCTCCGCACACGTGATTACACTCTCCACACACTCATTTAAACTCTCCAATCTCTCGGTTACACTCTCCACCCACGCTCTTACATTCTCCACACACTCGGTTTCACTCTGCACACGCTTGGTTACACTCTCCACACACTCGGTTACACTTTCTACATACTCAAGGTTACACTCTCCACACACTTGGTTAAACTCTCCACACTCTTGTATACACTCTCCACACTCAAGGTTACACTCTCCAGACTATGTTACGCTCTCCACATTCTCGGTTACACTCTCTGCACACGCGATTTCACTCTGCACCCGCTTGGTTACACTCTCCACACAAACAATTACACTCTGCACACCCTCGGTTACACTCTGCACACCCTCGGTTACACTCTCCGCACACGCTTTTACATTCCCCACCACTCGGTCACACTTTCCACACTGTTGGTTACACTCTCAACATAGGGGGTTACACTCTCCACACACTTGGTTAAACTCTCCACACTCTTGTTTACACTCTCCGCACACTCACGGTTACACTCTCCACACACTTGGTTAAACTCTCCATACTCTCGGTTACACTCTCCACACACTTGGTTAAACTCTCCACACTTATGTTTACACTCTCCACACTCACGGTTACACTCTCCAGACTCGTTTACGCTCTCCACATTCTCAGTTTCACTCTCCACACTCTCGATTGCACGCTGCACACTCATGGTAACACTCTCCACACACTCGGTTACACTCTCCAAACACTCGGTTACACTCTCCAAACACTCGGTTACACTCTCCACACACTCGGTTGCACTCTCCAAACACTCGGTTACACTCTCCACACACTCGGTTGCACTCTCCAAACACTCGGTTACACTCTCCACACTCTCGGTTACACTCTCCACACCCTAGGTTAAACTCTCCACACACTCGGTTACACTCATCACACACTCGGTGACACTCTCCACACTCTTGGTTATACTCTCCACACAAGCGGTTTCACTGTCCACACACTCAGTTACACTCTCCACACCCTCGGTTAAACTTTCCACACCCTCGGTTACACCCTCCACACACACATTTATACTCTACACACACTCGGTTACCTCTGCATACTCGCGGTTACTCTATCGACAGGGGCGTTTATGCTCTCCACATACGCAGTTACACTCTCCACACTCTTGGTTACACTCCCCACACAGAAGGTTACACTGTCCACACACTCGGGTACAATCTCTAGACACTCGGTTACACTTTCTACACACTCGGTTACACTCTCCACACTCTCAGTTACACTCTCGACCCACGTTTTTACATTCTCCACCACTCGGTTTCATTCTGCACACTCTTGGTTACACTCTCCAGACACTCGGGTATGATCTCCAGACACTCGGTTACACTTTATACACACTCAGTTACATTTTCTATACACTCGGTACATTCTCCACACACTCGGTTACACTCTCCACACTCTCGGTTACACTCTCCGTACTCTCGGTTACACGCTCCAAACTCTCGGTTACGCTCTCCACATTCTCGGTTACACTCACCGCACATGCGATTACACTGTCCACACACTCGGTTACAATCTCCACGCCCTTGGTTAAACTCTCCTCACACTCGGTTACACTCTCCACACACTCAGTTACACTCTCCACACGCTCGGTTACACGCTCCACACTCTCGGTTAATCTCTCCACACCCTTGGTTAAACTCTCCACACACTCGGTTACACTTTCTACACACTCGGTTACACTCTCCACACACTCGGTTACACTCTCCACACACTCGGTTACAATCTCCACACTCTCGGTTACACTTTCAACGCACTCGCGGTTACACTCTCCACACACTCAGTTACACTCTCCACACACTCAGTTACACTCTCCACACACTCGGTTACACTCTCCACACACTCAGTTACAATCTCCACACACTCAGTTACACTCTCCACACACTCGGTTACACTCTCCACACACTCGGTTACACTCTCCACCCACGCTTTTACATTCTCCCCCACTCGGTTTCACTCTGCACACTCTTGGTTACACTCTCCACACAGGCGGTTACACTCTCCAGACACTCGGGTATGACCTCCAGACACTCGGTTACACTTTCTACACACTCAGTTACTCTTACTATACACTCGGTACATTCTCCACACACTCGATTACACTCTCCACACTCTCGGTTAAACTCTCCACACACTCGGTTATGCTCTCCATACGCTCTGTTACACTCTCCACACACTCAGTTACACTCACCACACCCTCGGTTACACGCTCCCTGTTCTCAGTTACACTCTCCACACACTCGGTTACACTTTCCACACACTCGGTTACACTCTCCCCGCTCTCAGTTACAATCTCCACACACTCGGTTTCACTCTGCACACTCTTGGTTACACTCTCCACACACTCGGTTACACTCTCCACACACTCAGTTACACTCTCCACACACTCAGTTACAATCTCCACACACTCGGTTACACTTTCTACACTCTGTTACACTCTCCACACACTTGGTTACACTCTCCCCGCTCTCGTTTACAATCTCCACACTCTTGGTTACACTCTCCACACACTCGGTTACATTTTCTACATACTCAAGGTTATACTCTCCACACACTCGGTTACACTCTCCACCCACGCTTTTACATTCTCCCCCACTCGGTTTCACTCTGCACACTCTTGGTTACACGCTCCACACAGGCGGTTACACTCTCCAGACACTCGGGTATGACCTCCAGACACTCGGTTACACTTTCTACACACTAAGTTACTCTTACTTTTCACTCGGTACATTCTCCACACACTCGATTACACTCTCCACACTCTCGGTTAAACTCTCCACACACTCGGTTATGCTCTCCATACGCTCTGTTACACTCTCCACACACTCAGTTACACTCTCCACACCCTCGGTTACATGCTCCCTGTTCTCAGTTACACTCTCCACACACTTGGTTACACTTTCTACACACTCATGGTTACACTCTCCAGACTCGGTCACGCTCCCCACATTCTCGATTTGACTCTCCACACTCTCGGTTACACTCTCCACATTCTCGGTTATGCTCTCCGCACACACGATTAGACTGTCCGAAACACTCGCTTACACTCTCCACACTCTCGGTTACACTCTCCACATTCTCGGTTATGCTCTCCGCACACACGATTAGACTGTCCAAACACTTGCTTACACTCTCCACACACTCGGTTACACTCCCCACAAACGCTTTTACATTCTCCACCACTTGGTTTCACTCTGCACACTCTTGTTTACACCCTCCACTCAAGCTGTTACACTCTCCACACCCTCGGTTACACTCTCCACACACTTGGTTAAACTCTCCACACTCTTGTTTACACTCTCCATACTCACGGTTACACTCTCCAGGCTCGGTTACGCTCTCCACATTCTCGGTTACACTCTCCGCACACGCGATTTCACTCTGCACACGCTTGGTTACACTCTCCACACAAACAGTTACACCCTCCACACCCTCGGTTACACTCTATACACACGCTTTTATATTCTCCACACACTCGGTTACCTCTGCACACTCGCGGTTACTCTATCGACAGGGACGTTTATGTACTCCACATACGCGATTACACTCTCCACACTCTCGGTTACACTCTCCACACTCGGTTACGCTCTCCACAGTCTTGGTTTCACTCTCCACACTCATGGTTACGCTCTCCAAACACTCGGTTACGATCTCCACATTCACGGTTACGCTCTCCGCACACGTGATTACACTCTCCACACACTCGGTTACACTCTCCACACTCTCGTTTACACTTTCCATACCCTAGGTTAAACTCTCCACACACTCGGTTACACTCTCCACCCACGCTCTTACATTCTCCACACACTCGGTTTCACTCTGCACGCGCTTGGTTACACTCTCCACACAGGCGGTTACACTCTCCACACACTCGGGTACAATCTCCACACACTCGGTTACACTTTCTACACTCTGTTACACTCTCCACACACTTGGTTACACTCTCCCCGCTCTTGTTTACAATCTCCACACACTCGGTTACATTTTCTACATACTCAAGGTTATACTCTCCACACACTTGGTTACACTCTCCACACAATTGGTTAAACTCTCCACACACTTGGTTAAACTCTCCACCCTCTTGTTTACAATCGCCACACTCACGGTTATACTCTCCACACACTTGGTTAAACTCTCCACCCTCTTGTTTACAATCGCCACACTCACGGTTAAACTCTCCACACAATCGGTTACACTCTCCACACACTTGGTTAAACTCTCCACACACTTGGTTAAACTCTCCACCCTCTTGTTTACAATCGCCACACTCACGGTTACACTCCCCACACACTCGGTTACACTCTCCACACACTCGGTAACACTCCCCACACACGCTTTTACATTCTCCACCACTCGGTTTCACTCTGCACACTCTTGTTTACACTCTCCACTCAAGCTGTTACACTCTCCCCACCCTCGGTTACACTCTCCACTCCCTCGGTTACACTCTCCACACACTCGGTTACACTCTCCACACACTCGGTTACACTCTCCCCGCTCTCGTTTACAATCTCCACACTCTTGGTTACACTCTCCACACACTCGGTTACATTTTCTACATACTCAAGGTTACACTCTCCACACACTTTGTTAAACTCTCCACCCTCTTGTTTACAATCGCCACACTCACGGTTATACTCTCCACACACTTGGTTAAACTCTCCACCCTCTTGTTTACAATCGCCACACTCACGGTTAAACTCTCCACACAAGCGGTTACACTCTCCACACACTTGGTTAAACTCTCCACACACTTGGTTAAACTCTCCACCCTCTTGTTTACAATCGCCACACTCACGGTTACACTCTCCACACACTTGGTTAAACTCTCCACACACATGGTAACATTCTCCACACTCACGATTACACCCTCCAGACTCATTTATGCTCCCCACATTCTCGGTTTCACTCTGCACACTCTTGGTTACACTCTCCACACAGGCGGTTACACTCTCCAGAGACTCGGGTATGATCTCCAGACACTCAGTTACACTCTCTGCACACTCAGTTACACTTTCTTTACACTCGGTACATTCTCCACACACTAGGTTACCCTCTCCACGCTGTCGGTTACACTCTCCACAGATGCTCTTACACTCTCCACACTCACGGTTACACGATCCACACACGCTTTTATACTCTCCACACACTCGGTTACCTCTGCACACTCACAGTTACTCTGTCGACAGGTGCGTTTATGCTCTCCACATACACAGTTACACTCTCCACACTCTTGTTTACACTCCCCACACAGGCAGTTACACTCTCTACACACTCGGGTACAATCTGCAGACACTCGGTTACACTTTCTACACACTCGGTTACACTCTCCACACACTCGGTTACACTCTCCCCGCTCTCGGTTACAATCTCCACACTCTTGGTTACACTCTCCACACACTCAGTTACACTCTCCACACACTCGGTTACACACTCCACACACTCGGTTACACTCTCCACCCACGCTTTTACATTCTCCCCCACTCGGTTTCACTCTGCACACTCTTGGTTACACTCTCCACACAGGCGGTTACACTCTCCAGACACTCGGGTATGACCTCCAGACACTCGGTTACACTTTCTACACACTCAGTTACTCTTACTATACACTCGGTACATTCTCCACACACTCGATTACACTCTCCACACTCTCGGTTAAACTCTCCACACACTCGGTTATGCTCTCCATACGCTCTGTTACACTCTCCACACACTCAGTTACACTCACCACACCCTCGGTTACACGCTCCCTGTTCTCAGTTACACTCTCCACACACTCGGTTACACTCTCCGCACACTCGGTTACACTCTCCATCCACGCTTTTACATTCTCCCCCACTCGGTTTCACTCTGCACACTCTTGGTTACACGCTCCACACAGGCGGTTACACTCTCCAGACACTCGGGTATGACCTCCAGACACTCGGTTACACTTTCTACACACTAGGTTACTCTTACTTTTCACTCGGTACATTCTCCACACACTCGATTACACTCTCCACACTCTCGGTTAAACTCTCCACACACTCGGTTATGCTCTCCATACGCTCTGTTACACTCTCCACACACTCAGTTACACTCTCCACACCCTCGGTTACATGCTCCCTGTTCTCAGTTACACTCTCCACACACTTGGTTACACTTTCTACACACTCATGGTTACACTCTCCAGACTCGGTTACGCTCCCCACATTCTCGATTTGACTCTCCACACTCACGGTTACACTCTCCACATTCTCGGTTATGCTCTCCGCACACACGATTAGACTGTCCGAAACACTCGCTTACACTCTCCACACACTCGGTTACACTCTCCACACACTCGGTTACACTCCCCACACACGCTTTTACATTCTCCACCACTTGGTTTCACTCTGCACACTCTTGTTTACACCCTCCACTCAAGCTGTTACACTCTCCACACCCTCGGTTACACTCTCCACACACTTGGTTAAACTCTCCACACTCTTGTTTACACTCTCCATACTCACGGTTACACTCTCCAGGCTCGGTTACGCTCTCCACATTCTCGGTTACACTCTCCGCACACGCGATTTCACTCTGCACATGCTTGGTTACACTCTCCACACAAACAGTTACACTCTCCACACCCTCGGTTACACTCTATACACACGCTTTTATATTCTCCACACACTCGGTTACCTCTGCACACTCGCGGTTACTCTATCGACAGGGACGTTTATGTACTCCACATACGCGCTTACACTCTCCACACTCTCGGTTACACTCTCCAGACTCGGTTACGCTCTCCACAGTCTTGGTTTCACTCTCCACACTCATGGTTACGCTCTCCAAACACTCGGTTACGATCTCCACATTCACGGTTACGCTCTCCGCACACGTGATTACACTCTCCACACACTCGGTTACACTCTCCACACTCTCGTTTACACTTTCCATACCCTAGGTTAAACTCTCCACACACTCGGTTACACTCTCCACCCACGCTCTTACATTCTCCACACACTCGGTTTCACTCTGCACACGCTTGGTTACACTCTCCACACAGGCGGTTACACTCTCCACACACTCGGGTACAATCTCCACACACTCGGTTACACTTTCTACACTCTGTTACACTCTCCACACACTTGGTTACACTCTCCCCGCTCTCGTTTACAATCTCCACACACTCGGTTACATTTTCTACATACTCAAGGTTATACTCTCCACACACTTGGTTACACTCTCCACACACTTGGTTAAACTCTCCACACACTTGGTTAAACTCTCCAACCTCTTGTTTACAGTCGCCACACTCACGGTTACACTCTCCACACACTTGGTTAAACTCTCCACACACATGGTAACATTCTCCACACTCACGATTACACCCTCCAGACTCATTTATGCTCCCCACATTCTCGGTTTCATTCTGCACACTCTTGGTTACACTCTCCACACAGGCGGTTACACTCTCCAAATACTCGGTTACGATCTAAACATTCTCTGTTACACTCACTGCACACACGATTACACTGTCCACACACTTGGTTAAACTCTCCACACTCCTGTTTACACTCTCCACACTCTCGGTTACACTCTCCAGACTCGGTTACGATCTCCACAGTCTTGGTTTCACTCTCCACACTCATAGTTACGCTCTCCACACACTCGGTTACATTCTCCACACACTCGGTTTCACTCTGCACACTATTGGTTACACTCTCCACACAGGCGGTTACACTCTCCAGACACTCGGGTATGTTCTCCAGACACTCGGTTACACTTTCTACACACTCAGTTACACTTTCTTTACACTCGATACATTCTCCACACACTAGGTTACACTCTCCACGCTGTCGGTTACACTCTCCACACATTCGATTACACTCTCCACACTCACGGTTACACACTCCACACACCCTCTCCAAACAATCGGTTACCTCTGCACACTCGCGGTTACTCTATCGACAGGTGCGGTTATGCTCTCCACATACGCGGTTACACTCTCCACACTCTTGGTTACACTCTCCATGCTCTTGGTTACACTCTCGACACTCTTGTTTACACTCCCCACACACGCGGTTACTCTCTCCACACACTCGGGTACAATTTGCAGACACTCGGTTACACTTTCTACACACTCAGTTACACTCTCCACACACTCAGTTACAATCTCCACACACTCAGTTACACTCTCCACACACTCGGTTACACACTCCACACACTCGGTTACACTCTCCACCCACGCTTTTACATTCTCCCCCACTCGGTTTCACTCTGCACACTCTTGGTTACACGCTCCACACAGGCGGTTACACTCTGCAGACACTCGGGTATGACCTCCAGACACTCGGTTACACTTTCTACACACTCAGTTACTCTTACTATACACTCGATACATTCTCCACACACTCGATTACACTCTCCACACTCTCGGTTAAACTCTCCACACACTCGGTTACACGCTCCCTGTTCTCAGTTACACTCTCCACACACTTGGTTACTCTTTCTACACACTCATGGTTACACTTTCCAGACTCGGTTACGCTCCCCACATTATCGATTTGACTCTCCACACTCTCGGTTACACTCTCCACATTCTCGGTTATGCTCTCCGCACACACGATTAGACTGACCAAACACTTGCTTACACTCTCCACA
Organism: Carcharodon carcharias; assembly: GCF_017639515.1. NCBI lineage: Eukaryota > Metazoa > Chordata > Chondrichthyes > Lamniformes > Lamnidae > Carcharodon > Carcharodon carcharias. Next base: position 258,966,571 of record NC_054467.1, on the reverse strand, counting down.
CTCTCGGTTACACTCCCCACACTCTCGGTTACACTCCCCACACACTCGGTTACACTCCCCACACATGCTTTTACATTCTCCACCACTCGGTTTCACTCTGCACACTCTTGTTTACACTCTCCACTCAAGCTGTTACACTCTCCACACACTCAGTTACACTCTCCACACCCTCGGTTACACTCTCCACACCCTCGGTTACACTCTCCACACACAGTTTTATACTCTCCACACACTCGGTTACCTCTGCACACTCGCAGTTACTCTATCGACAGGTGCGTCTATGTTCTCCACATACGCGGTTACACTCTCCACACACTCGGTTACACTCTCCCCGTTCTCGGTTATAATCTCCACACTCTCGGTTACACTCTCCACACACTCGGTTACACTTTCTACACACTCAAGGTTACACTCTCCACACACTTGGTTAAACTCTCCACACTCTTGTTTACACTCTCCACACTCAAGGTTACACTCTCCAGACTCTGTTACGCTCTCCACATTCTCGGTTACACTCTCCGCACACGCACTTTCACTCTACACACGCTTGGTTACACTCTCCACACAAACAATTACACTCTGCACACCCTCGGTTACACTCTGCACACCCTCGGTTACACTCTCCGCACACGCTTTTACATTCCCCACCACTCGGTTACACTTTCCACACTTTTGGTTACACTCTCAACATAGGGGGTTACACTCTCCACACACTTGGTTAAACTCTCCACACTCTTGTTTACACTCTCCGCACACTCACGGTTACACTCTCCACACACTTGGTTAAACTCTCCATACTCTCGGTTACACTCTCCACACACTTGGTTAAACTCTCCACACTTATGTTTACACTCTCCACACTCACGGTTACACTCTCCGGACTCGTTTACGCTCTCCACATTCTCAGTTTCACTCTCCACACTCTCGATTGCACGCTGCACACTCATGGTAACACTCTCCACACACTCGGTTACACTCTCCACACACTCGGTTGCACTCTCCAAACACTCAGTTGCACTCTCCAAACACTCGGTTACACTCTCCACACACTCGGTTACACTCATCACACACTCGGTGACACTCTCCACACTCTTGGTTATACTCTCCACACAAGCGGTTTCACTGTCCACACACTCAGTTACACTCTCCACACCCTCAGTTAAACTTTCCACACCCTCGGTTACACCCTCCACACACGCATTTATACTCTACACACACTCGGTTACCTCTGCATACTCGCGGTTACTCTATCGACAGGGGCGTTTATGCTCTCCACATACGCAGTTACACTCTCCACACTCTTGGTTACACTCCCCACACAGAAGGTTACGCTCTCCACACACTCGGCTACAATCTCTAGACACTCGGTTACACTTTCTACACACTCGGTTACACTTTCTACACACTCGGTTATACTCTCCACACTCTCAGTTACACTCTCGACCCACGTTTTTACATTCTCCACCACTCGGTTTCATTCTGCACACTCTTGGTTATACTCTCCAGACACTCGGGTATGATCTCCAGACACTCGGTTACACTTTACACACACTCAGTTACATTTTCTATACACTCGGTACATTCTCCACACTCTCGGTTACACTCTCCACACTCTCGGTTACACTCTGCACACTCTCGGTTACATTCTTCACACCATTGGTTAAACTCTCCTCACACTCGGTTACACTCTCCACACACTCAGTTACACTCTCCACACGCTCGGTTACACGCTCCACACTCTCGGTTAATCTCTCCACACCCTTGGTTAAACTCTCCACACACTCGGTTACACTTTCCACACACTCGGTTACACTCTCCCCGCTCTCAGTTACAATCTCCACACACTCGGTTTCACTCTGCACACTCTTGGTTACACTCTCCACGCACTCAGTTACACACTACACACACTCGGTTACACTCTCCACCCACGCTTTTACATTCTCCCCCACTCGGTTTCACTCTGCACACTCTTGGTTACACGCTCCACACAGGCGGTTACACTCTCCAGACACTCGGGTATGACCTCCAGACACTCGGTTACACTTTCTACACACTCAGTTACTCTTACTATACACTCGGTACATTCTCCACACACTCGATTACACTCTCCACACTCTCGGTTAAACTCTCCACACTCTCGGTTATGCTCTCCATACGCTCTGTTACACTCTCCACACACTCAGTTACACTCACCACACCCTCGGTTACACGCTCCCTGTTCTCAGTTACACTCTCCACACACTCGGTTACACTTTCCACACACTCGGTTACACTCTCCCCGCTCTCAGTTACAATCTCCACACACTCGGTTTCACTCTGCACACTCTTGGTTACACTCTCCACACACTCGGTTACACTCTCCACACACTCAGTTACACTCTCCACACACTCAGTTACAATCTCCACACACTCGGTTACACTTTCTACACTCTGTTACACTCTCCACACACTTGGTTACACTCTCCCCGCTCTCGTTTACAATCTCCACACTCTTGGTCGGTTACATTTTCTACATACTCAAGGTTATACTCTCCACACACTTGGTTACACTCTCCACACACTTGTTTAAACTCTCCACACACTTGGTTAAAATCTCCACCCTCTTGTTTACAATCGCCACACTCACGGTTACACTCTCCACACACTTGGTTAAACTCTCCACACACATGGTAACATTCTCCACACTCACAATTACACCCTCCAGACTCATTTATGCTCCCCACATTCTCGGTTTCATTCTGCACACTCTTGGTTACATTCTCCACACAGGCGGTTACACTCTCCAAATACTCGGTTACGATCTAAACATTCTCTGTTACACTCTCTGCACACACGATTACACTGTCCACACACTTGGTTAAACTCTCCACACTCCTGTTTACACTCTCCACACTCTCGGTTACACTCTCCAGACTCGGTTACGATCTCCACAGTCTTGGTTTCACTCTCCACACTCATAGTTACGATCTCCACACACTCGGTTACATTCTCCACACACTCGGTTTCACTCTGCACACTATTGGTTACACTCTCCACACAGGCGGTTACACTCTCCAGACACTCGGGTATGTTCTCCAGACACTCGGTTACACTTTCTACACACTCAGTTACACTTTCTTTACACTCGATACATTCTCCACACACTAGGTTACACTCTCCACGCTGTCGGTTACACTCTCCACACATTCGATTACACTCTCCACACTCACGGTTACACACTCCACACACCCTTATATACTCTCCAAACAATCGGTTACCTCTGCACACTCGCGGTTACTCTATCGACAGGTGCGGTTATGCTCTCCACATACGCGGTTACACTCTCCACACTCTTGGTTACACTCTCCATGCTCTTGGTTACACTCTCGACACTCTTGTTTACACTCCCCACACACGCGGTTACTCTCTCCACACACTCGGGTACAATTTGCAGACACTCGGTTACACTTTCTACACACTCAGTTACACTCTCCACACACTCAGTTACAATCTCCACACACTCAGTTACACTCTCCACACACTCGGTTACACACTCCACACACTCGGTTACACTTTCCACACACTCGGTTACACTCTCCCCGCTCTCAGTTACAATCTCCACACACTCGGTTTCACTCTGCACACTCTTGGTTACACTCTCCACACACTCGGTTACACTCTCCACACACTCAGTTACACTCTCCACACACTCAGTTACAATCTCCACACACTCGGTTACACTTTCTACACTCTGTTACACTCTCCACACACTTGGTTACACTCTCCCCGCTCTCGTTTACAATCTCCACACTCTTGGTTACACTCTCCACACACTCGGTTACATTTTCTACATACTCAAGGTTATACTCTCCACACACTTGGTTACACTCTCCACACACTTGTTTAAACTCTCCACACACTTGGTTAAACTCTCCACCCTCTTGTTTACAATCGCCACACTCACGGTTACACTCTCCACACACTTGGTTAAACTCTCCACACACATGGTAACATTCTCCACACTCACAATTACACCCTCCAGACTCATTTATGCTCCCCACATTCTCGGTTTCATTCTGCACACTCTTGGTTACACTCTCCACACAGGCGGTTACACTCTCCAAACACTCGGTTACGATCTAAACATTCTCTGTTACACTCTCTGCACACACGATTACACTGTCCACACACTTGGTTAAACTCTCCACACTCCTGTTTACACTCTCCACACTCTCGGTTACACTCTCCAGACTCGGTTACGATCTCCACAGTCTTGGTTTCACTCTCCACACTCATAGTTACGATCTCCACACACTCGGTTACATTCTCCACACACTCGGTTTCACTCTGCACACTATTGGTTACACTCTCCACACAGGCGGTTACACTCTCCAGACACTCGGGTATGTTCTCCAGACACTCGGTTACACTTTCTACACACTCAGTTACACTTTCTTTACACTCGATACATTCTCCACACACTAGGTTACACTCTCCACGCTGTCGGTTACACTCTCCACACATTCGATTACACTCTCCACACTCACGGTTACACACTCCACACACCCTTATATACTCTCCAAACAATCGGTTACCTCTGCACACTCGCGGTTACTCTATCGACAGGTGCGGTTATGCTCTCCACATACGCGGTTACACTCTCCACACTCTTGGTTACACTCTCCATGCTCTTGGTTACACTCTCGACACTCTTGTTTACACTCCCCACACACGCGGTTACTCTCTCCACACACTCGGGTACAATTTGCAGACACTCGGTTACACTTTCTACACACTCAGTTACACTCTCCACACACTCAGTTACAATCTCCACACACTCAGTTACACTCTCCACACACTCGGTTACACACTCCACACACTCGGTTACACTCTCCACCCACGCTTTTACATTCTCCCCCACTCGGTTTCACTCTGCACACTCTTGGTTACACGCTCCACACAGGTGGTTACACTCTGCAGACACTCGGGTATGACCTCCAGACACTCGGTTACACTTTCTACACACTCAGTTACTCTTACTATACACTCGATACATTCTCCACACACTCGATTACACTCTCCACACTCTCGGTTAAACTCTCCACACACTCGGTTACACGCTCCCTGTTCTCAGTTACACTCTCCACACACTTGGTTACACTTTCTACACACTCATGGTTACACTTTCCAGACTCGGTTACGCTCCCCACATTATCGATTTGACTCTCCACACTCTCGGTTACACTCTCCACATTCTCGGTTATGCTCTCCGCACACACGATTAGACTGTCCAAACACTTGCTTACACTCTCCACACTCTCGGTTACACTCCCCACACTCTCGGTTACACTCCCCACACACTCGGTTACACTCCCCACACACGCTTTTACATTCTCCACCACTCGGTTTCACTCTGCACACTCTTGTTTACACTCTCCACTCAAGCTGTTACACTCTCCACACACTCAGTTATACTCTCCACACCCTCGGTTACACTCTCCACACCCTCGGTTACACTCTCCACACACAGTTTTATACTCTCCACACACTCGGTTACCTCTGCACACTCGCAGTTACTCTATCGACAGGTGCGTCTATGTTCTCCACATACGCGGTTACACTCTCCACACACTTGGGTACAATCTGCAGACACTCGGTTATACTTTCTACACACTCGGTTACAATCTCCACGCTCACGGTTACACTCTCCACACACTTGGTTAAACTCTCCACACTCTAGTTTACACTCTCCATACTCACGGTTACACTCTCCAGGCTCGGTTACGTTCTCCACATTCTCGGTTACACTCTCCGCACACGCGATTTCACTCTGCACACGCTTGGTTACACTCTCCACACAAACAGTTACACTCTCCACACCCTCGGTTACACTCTCTACACACGCTTTTATATTCTCCACACACTCGGTTACCTCTGCACACTCGCGGTTACTCTATCGACAGGGGCGTTTATGCTCTCCACATACGCGGGTACACTCTCCACACTATTGGTTACACTCTGCACTCTCTTGTTTACACTGTCCACACAGGCCTTTATACTCTCCACACACACAGGTACAATGTCTAGACACTCGGTGACACTTTCTACACACTCGGTTACACTCTCCACACACTCGGTTACACTCTCCACACACTCGGTTACACTCTCCCCGCTCTCGTTTACAATCTCCACACTCTTGGTTACACTCTCCACACACTCGGTTACATTTTCTACATACTCAAGGTTACACTCTCCACACACTTGGTTACACTCTCCACACACTCGGTTACATTTTCTACATACTCAAGGTTACACTCCCCACACACTTGGTTAAACTCTCCACCCTCTTGTTTACAATCGCCACACTCACGGTTACACTCTCCACACACACGGTTAAACTCTCCACACAATTGGTTAAACTCTCCACCCTCTTGTTTACAATCGCCACACTCACGGTTATACTCTCCACACACTTGGTTAAACTCTCCACACACATGGTAACATTCTCCACACTCATGATTACACCCTCCAGACTCATTTATGCTCCCCACATTCTCGGTTTCATTCTGCACACTCTTGGTTACATTCTCCACACAGGCGGTTACACTCTCCAGAGACTCGGTTATGATCTCCAGACACTCGGTTACACTTTCTGCACACTCAGTTACACTTTCTGTACACTCGGTACGTTCTCCACACACTAGGTTACCCTCTCCACGCTGTCGGTTACACTCTCCACAGATGCTCTTACACTCTCCACACTCACGGTTATACGATCCACACACGCTTTTATACTCTCCACACACTCGGTTACCTCTGCACTCTCGCAGTTACTCTGTCGACAGGTGCGTTTATGCTCTCCACATACACAGTTACACTCTCCACACTCTTGTTTACACTCCCCACACACGCGGTTACACTCTCCACACACTCGGGTACAATCTGCAGACACTCGGTTACACTTTCTACACACTCGGTTACACTCTCCACACACTCGGTTACACTCTCCCCGCTCTCGGTTACAATCTCCACACTCTCGGTTACACTTTCAACGCACTCGCGGTTACACTCTCCACACACTTGGTTAAAGTCTCCACACTCTTGTTTACACTCTCCACACTCGCGGTTACACCCTCCACACACTTGGTTAAACTCTCCACACTCTTGTTTACACTCTCCACACTCACGGTTACACTCTTCAGACTCGGTTACGCTCCCCACACTCTCGGTTCCACTCTGCATTCTCATGGTTACACTCTCCACAGACTTGGTTACAGTCTCCACGCTGTCAGTTACACTCTCCACAGTCTCTGTTACACTCTCCACACTCTCGGTTACAATCTCCACACTCTTGGTTACACTCTCCAAACACTCGGTTACGATCTAAACTTTCTCAGTTACACTCTCTGCACACACGATTACACTGTCCACACACTCGGTTACACACTCCACACTCTCGCTTAAACTCTCCACACTCCTGTTTACACTCTCCACACACTCGGTTACACACTACACACTCTCACTTAAACTCTCCACACTCCTGTTTACACTCTCCACACTCTCGGTTACACTCTCCAGACTCTGTTACGCTCTCCACAGTCTTGGTTTCACTCTCCACACTCATGGTTACGCTCTCCAAACACTCGGTTACGATCTCCACATTCACGGTTACGCTCTCCGCACACGTGATTACACTCTCCACACACTCGGTTACACTCTCCACACTCTCGGTTACACTTCCAATACCCTAGGTTAAACTCTCCACACACTCGGTTACACTCTCCACCCACGCTCTTACATTCTCCACACACTCGGTTTCACTCTGCACACGCTTGGTTACACTCTCCACACAAACAGTTACACTCTCCACACCCTCGGTTACACTCTCTACACACGCTTTTATATTCTCCACACACTCGGTTACCTCTGCACACTCGCGGTTACTCTATCGACAGGGGCGTTTATTTACTCCACATACGCGGTTACACTCTCCACACTCTTGGTTTCACTCTCCACACTCTCGGTTACACTCTCCACACACTCGGTTACACTCTCCACACACTCGGTTACACTCTCCCCGCTCTCGTTTACAATCTCCACACTCTTGGTTACACTCTCCACACACTCGGTTACACTCTCCACCCACGCTCTTACATTCTCCACACACTCGGTTTCACTCTGCACACGCTTGGTTACACTCTCCACACAGGCGGTTACACTCTCCAGACACTCGGGTATGTTCTCCAGACACTCGGTTACACTTTCTACACACTCAGTTACACTTTCTTTACACTCGATACATTCTCCACACACTAGGTTACACTCTCCACGCTGTCGGTTACACTCTCCACACATTCGATTACACTCTCCACACTCACGGTTACACACTCCACACACCCTTATATACTCTCCACACAATCGGTTACCTCTGCACACTCGCGGTTACTCTATCGACAGGTGCGGTTATGCTCTCCACATACGCGGTTACACTCTCCACACTCTTGGTTACACTCTCCATGCTCTTGGTTACACTCTCGACACTCTTGTTTACACTCCCCACACACGCGGTTACTCTCTCCACACACTCGGGTACAATCTGCAGACACTCGGTTACACTTTCTACACACTCGGTTAAACTCTCCACACACTCGGTTACACTCTCCCCGTTCTCGGTTATAATCTCCACACTCTCGGTTACACTCTCCACACGCTCGGTTACACTTTCTACACACTCAAGGTTACACTCTCCACACACTTGGTTAAACTCTCCACACTCTTGTTTACACTCTCCACACTCAAGGTTACACTCTCCAGACTCTGTTACGCTCTCCACATTCTCAGTTACACTCTCCGCACATGCGATTTCACTCTGCACACCCTCGGTTACACTCTGCACACCCTCGGTTACACTCTCCGCACACGCTTTTACATTCCCCACCACTCGGTTACACTTCCCACACTCTTGGTTACACTCTCAACATAGGGGGTTACACTCTCCACACACTTGGTTAAACTCTCCACACTCTTGTTTACACTCTCCGCACACTCACGGTTACACTCTCCACACACTTGGTTAAACTCTCCATACTCTCGGTTACACTCTCCACACACTTGGTTAAACTTATGTTTACTTATTCAACACTTATGTTTACACTCTCCACACTCACGGTTACACTCTCCAGACTCGTTTACGCTCTCCACATTCTCAGTTTCACTCTCCACACTCTCGATTGCACGCTGCACACTCATGGTAACACTCTCCACACACTCGGTTACACTCTCCACACACTCGGTTACACTTTCTACACACTCAAGGTTACACTCTCCACACACTTGGTTAAACTCTCCACACTCTTGTTTACACTCTCCACACTCAAGGTTACACTCTCCAGACTCTGTTACGCTCTCCACATTCTCGGTTACACTCTCCGCACACGCACTTTCACTCTATACACGCTTGGTTACACTCTCCACACAAACAATTACACTCTGCACACCCTCGGTTACACTCTGCACACCCTCGGTTACACTCTCCGCACACGCTTTTACATTCCCCACCACTCGGTTACACTTTCCACACTTTTGGTTACACTCTCAACATAGGGGGTTACACTCTCCACACACTTGGTTAAACTCTCCACACTCTTGTTTACACTCTCCGCACACTCACGGTTACACTCTCCACACACTTGGTTAAACTCTCCATACTCTCGGTTACACTCTCCACACACTTGGTTAAACTCTCCACACTTATGTTTACACTCTCCACACTCACGGTTACACTCTCCGGACTCGTTTACGCTCTCCACATTCTCAGTTTCACTCTCCACACTCTCGATTGCACGCTGCACACTCATGGTAACACTCTCCACACACTCGGTTACACTCTCCACACACTCGGTTGCACTCTCCAAACACTCAGTTGCACTCTCCAAACACTCGGTTACACTCTCCACACTCTCGGTTACACTTTCCACACCCTAGGTTAAACTCTCCACACACTCGGTTACACTCATCACACACTCGGTGACACTCTCCACACTCTTGGTTATACTCTCCACACAAGCGGTTTCACTGTCCACACACTCAGTTACACTCTCCACACCCTCAGTTAAACTTTCCACACCCTCGGTTACACCCTCCACACACGCATTTATACTCTACACACACTCGGTTACCTCTGCATACTCGCGGTTACTCTATCGACAGGGGCGTTTATGCTCTCCACATACGCAGTTACACTCTCCACACTCTTGGTTACACTCCCCACACAGAAGGTTACGCTCTCCACACACTCGGCTACAATCTCTAGACACTCGGTTACACTTTCTACACACTCGGTTACACTTTCTACACACTCGGTTACACTCTCCACACTCTCAGTTACACTCTCGACCCACGTTTTTACATTCTCCACCACTCGGTTTCATTCTGCACACTCTTGGTTATACTCTCCAGACACTCGGGTATGATCTCCAGACACTCGGTTACACTTTACACACACTCAGTTACATTTTCTATACACTCGGTACATTCTCCACACTCTCGGTTACACTCTCCACACTCTCGGTTACACTCTGCACACTCTCGGTTACATTCTTCACACCATTGGTTAAACTCTCCTCACACTCGGTTACACTCTCCACACACTCAGTTACACTCTCCACACGCTCGGTTACACGCTCCACACTCTCGGTTAATCTCTCCACACCCTTGGTTAAACTCTCCACACACTCGGTTACACTTTCCACACACTCGGTTACACTCTCCCCGCTCTCAGTTACAATCTCCACACACTCGGTTTCACTCTGCACACTCTTGGTTACACTCTCCACGCACTCAGTTACACACTACACACACTCGGTTACACTCTCCACCCACGCTTTTACATTCTCCCCCACTCGGTTTCACTCTGCACACTCTTGGTTACACGCTCCACACAGGCGGTTACACTCTCCAGACACTCGGGTATGACCTCCAGACACTCGGTTACACTTTCTACACACTCAGTTACTCTTACTATACACTCGGTACATTCTCCACACACTCGATTACACTCTCCACACTCTCGGTTAAACTCTCCACACTCTCGGTTATGCTCTCCATACGCTCTGTTACACTCTCCACACACTCAGTTACACTCACCACACCCTCGGTTACACGCTCCCTGTTCTCAGTTACACTCTCCACACACTCGGTTACACTTTCCACACACTCGGTTACACTCTCCCCGCTCTCAGTTACAATCTCCACACACTCGGTTTCACTCTGCACACTCTTGGTTACACTCTCCACACACTCGGTTACACTCTCCACACACTCAGTTACACTCTCCACACACTCAGTTACAATCTCCACACACTCGGTTACACTTTCTACACTCTGTTACACTCTCCACACACTTGGTTACACTCTCCACACACTCGGTTACATTTTCTACATACTCAAGGTTATACTCTCCACACACTTGGTTACACTCTCCGCACACTTGTTTAAACTCTCCACACACTTGGTTAAACTCTCCACCCTCTTGTTTACAATCGCCACACTCACGGTTACACTCTCCACACACTTGGTTAAACTCTCCACACACATGGTAACATTCTCCACACTCACAATTACACCCTCCAGACTCATTTATGCTCCCCACATTCTCGGTTTCATTCTGCACACTCTTGGTTACACTCTCCACACAGGCGGTTACACTCTCCAAACACTCGGTTACGATCTAAACATTCTCTGTTACACTCTCTGCACACACGATTACACTGTCCACACACTTGGTTAAACTCTCCACACTCCTGTTTACACTCTCCACACTCTCGGTTACACTCTCCAGACTCGGTTACGATCTCCACAGTCTTGGTTTCACTCTCCACACTCATAGTTACGATCTCCACACACTCGGTTACATTCTCCACACACTCGGTTTCACTCTGCACACTATTGGTTACACTCTCCACACAGGCGGTTACACTCTCCAGACACTCGGGTATGTTCTCCAGACACTCGGTTACACTTTCTACACACTCAGTTACACTTTCTTTACACTCGATACATTCTCCACACACTAGGTTACACTCTCCACGCTGTCGGTTACACTCTCCACACATTCGATTACACTCTCCACACTCACGGTTACACACTCCACACACCCTCTCCAAACAATCGGTTACCTCTGCACACTCGCGGTTACTCTATCGACAGGTGCGGTTATGCTCTCCACATACGCGGTTACACTCTCCACACTCTTGGTTACACTCTCCATGCTCTTGGTTACACTCTCGACACTCTTGTTTACACTCCCCACACACGCGGTTACTCTCTCCACACACTCGGGTACAATTTGCAGACACTCGGTTACACTTTCTACACACTCAGTTACACTCTCCACACACTCAGTTACAATCTCCACACACTCAGTTACACTCTCCACACACTCGGTTACACACTCCACACACTCGGTTACACTCTCCACCCACGCTTTTACATTCTCCCCCACTCGGTTTCACTCTGCACACTCTTGGTTACACGCTCCACACAGGTGGTTACACTCTGCAGACACTCGGGTATGACCTCCAGACACTCGGTTACACTTTCTACACACTCAGTTACTCTTACTATACACTCGATACATTCTCCACACACTCGATTACACTCTCCACACTCTCGGTTAAACTCTCCACACACTCGGTTACACGCTCCCTGTTCTCAGTTACACTCTCCACACACTTGGTTACACTTTCTACACACTCATGGTTACACTTTCCAGACTCGGTTACGCTCCCCACATTATCGATTTGACTCTCCACACTCTCGGTTACACTCTCCACATTCTCGGTTATGCTCTCCGCACACACGATTAGACTGTCCAAACACTTGCTTACACTCTCCACACTCTCGGTTACACTCCCCACACTCTCGGTTACACTCCCCACACACTCGGTTACACTCCCCACACACGCTTTTACATTCTCCACCACTCGGTTTCACTCTGCACACTCTTGTTTACACTCTCCACTCAAGCTGTTACACTCTCCACACACTCAGTTATACTCTCCACACCCTCGGTTACACTCTCCACACCCTCGGTTACACTCTCCACACACAGTTTTATACTCTCCACACACTCGGTTACCTCTGCACACTCGCAGTTACTCTATCGACAGGTGCGTCTATGTTCTCCACATACGCGGTTACACTCTCCACACACTTGGGTACAATCTGCAGACACTCGGTTATACTTTCTACACACTCGGTTACAATCTCCACGCTCACGGTTACACTCTCCACACACTTGGTTAAACTCTCCACACTCTAGTTTACACTCTCCATACTCACGGTTACACTCTCCAGGCTCGGTTACGTTCTCCACATTCTCGGTTACACTCTCCGCACACGCGATTTCACTCTGCACACGCTTGGTTACACTCTCCACACAAACAGTTACACTCTCCACACCCTCGGTTACACTCTCTACACACGCTTTTATATTCTCCACACACTCGGTTACCTCTGCACACTCGCGGTTACTCTATCGACAGGGGCGTTTATGCTCTCCACATACGCGGGTACACTCTCCACACTATTGGTTACACTCTGCACTCTCTTGTTTACACTGTCCACACAGGCCTTTATACTCTCCACACACACAGGTACAATGTCTAGACACTCGGTGACACTTTCTACACACTCGGTTACACTCTCCACACACTCGGTTACACTCTCCACACACTCGGTTACACTCTCCCCGCTCTCGTTTACAATCTCCACACTCTTGGTTACACTCTCCACACACTCGGTTACATTTTCTACATACTCAAGGTTACACTCTCCACACACTTGGTTACACTCTCCACACACTCGGTTACATTTTCTACATACTCAAGGTTACACTCCCCACACACTTGGTTAAACTCTCCACCCTCTTGTTTACAATCGCCACACTCACGGTTACACTCTCCACACACACGGTTAAACTCTCCACACAATTGGTTAAACTCTCCACCCTCTTGTTTACAATCGCCACACTCACGGTTATACTCTCCACACACTTGGTTAAACTCTCCACACACATGGTAACATTCTCCACACTCATGATTACACCCTCCAGACTCATTTATGCTCCCCACATTCTCGGTTTCATTCTGCACACTCTTGGTTACATTCTCCACACAGGCGGTTACACTCTCCAGAGACTCGGTTATGATCTCCAGACACTCGGTTACACTTTCTGCACACTCAGTTACACTTTCTGTACACTCGGTACGTTCTCCACACACTAGGTTACCCTCTCCACGCTGTCGGTTACACTCTCCACAGATGCTCTTACACTCTCCACACTCACGGTTATACGATCCACACACGCTTTTATACTCTCCACACACTCGGTTACCTCTGCACTCTCGCAGTTACTCTGTCGACAGGTGCGTTTATGCTCTCCACATACACAGTTACACTCTCCACACTCTTGTTTACACTCCCCACACACGCGGTTACACTCTCCACACACTCGGGTACAATCTGCAGACACTCGGTTACACTTTCTACACACTCGGTTACACTCTCCACACACTCGGTTACACTCTCCCCGCTCTCGGTTACAATCTCCACACTCTCGGTTACACTTTCAACGCACTCGCGGTTACACTCTCCACACACTTGGTTAAAGTCTCCACACTCTTGTTTACACTCTCCACACTCGCGGTTACACCCTCCACACACTTGGTTAAACTCTCCACACTCTTGTTTACACTCTCCACACTCACGGTTACACTCTTCAGACTCGGTTACGCTCCCCACACTCTCGGTTCCACTCTGCATTCTCATGGTTACACTCTCCACAGACTTGGTTACAGTCTCCACGCTGTCAGTTACACTCTCCACAGTCTCTGTTACACTCTCCACACTCTCGGTTACAATCTCCACACTCTTGGTTACACTCTCCAAACACTCGGTTACGATCTAAACTTTCTCAGTTACACTCTCTGCACACACGATTACACTGTCCACACACTCGGTTACACACTCCACACTCTCGCTTAAACTCTCCACACTCCTGTTTACACTCTCCACACACTCGGTTACACACTACACACTCTCACTTAAACTCTCCACACTCCTGTTTACACTCTCCACACTCTCGGTTACACTCTCCAGACTCTGTTACGCTCTCCACAGTCTTGGTTTCACTCTCCACACTCATGGTTACGCTCTCCAAACACTCGGTTACGATCTCCACATTCACGGTTACGCTCTCCGCACACGTGATTACACTCTCCACACACTCGGTTACACTCTCCACACTCTCGGTTACACTTCCAATACCCTAGGTTAAACTCTCCACACACTCGGTTACACTCTCCACCCACGCTCTTACATTCTCCACACACTCGGTTTCACTCTGCACACGCTTGGTTACACTCTCCACACAAACAGTTACACTCTCCACACCCTCGGTTACACTCTCTACACACGCTTTTATATTCTCCACACACTCGGTTACCTCTGCACACTCGCGGTTACTCTATCGACAGGGGCGTTTATTTACTCCACATACGCGGTTACACTCTCCACACTCTTGGTTTCACTCTCCACACTCTCGGTTACACTCTCCACACACTCGGTTACACTCTCCACACACTCGGTTACACTCTCCCCGCTCTCGTTTACAATCTCCACACTCTTGGTTACACTCTCCACACACTCGGTTACACTCTCCACCCACGCTCTTACATTCTCCACACACTCGGTTTCACTCTGCACACGCTTGGTTACACTCTCCACACAGGCGGTTACACTCTCCAGACACTCGGGTATGTTCTCCAGACACTCGGTTACACTTTCTACACACTCAGTTACACTTTCTTTACACTCGATACATTCTCCACACACTAGGTTACACTCTCCACGCTGTCGGTTACACTCTCCACACATTCGATTACACTCTCCACACTCACGGTTACACACTCCACACACCCTTATATACTCTCCACACAATCGGTTACCTCTGCACACTCGCGGTTACTCTATCGACAGGTGCGGTTATGCTCTCCACATACGCGGTTACACTCTCCACACTCTTGGTTACACTCTCCATGCTCTTGGTTACACTCTCGACACTCTTGTTTACACTCCCCACACACGCGGTTACTCTCTCCACACACTCGGGTACAATCTGCAGACACTCGGTTACACTTTCTACACACTCAGTTACACTCTCCACACACTCAGTTACAATCTCCACACACTCAGTTACACTCTCCACACACTCGGTTACACACTCCACACACTCGGTTACACTCTCCACCCACGCTTTTACATTCTCCCCCACTCGGTTTCACTCTGCACACTCTTGGTTACACGCTCCACACAGGTGGTTACACTCTGCAGACACTCGGGTATGACCTCCAGACACTCGGTTACACTTTCTACACACTCAGTTACTCTTACTATACACTCGATACATTCTCCACACACTCGATTACACTCTCCACACTCTCGGTTAAACTCTCCACACACTCGGTTACACGCTCCCTGTTCTCAGTTACACTCTCCACACACTTGGTTACACTTTCTACACACTCATGGTTACACTTTCCAGACTCGGTTACGCTCCCCACATTATCGATTTGACTCTCCACACTCTCGGTTACACTCTCCACATTCTCGGTTATGCTCTCCGCACACACGATTAGACTGTCCAAACACTTGCTTACACTCTCCACACTCTCGGTTACACTCCCCACACTCTCGGTTACACTCCCCACACACTCGGTTACACTCCCCACACACGCTTTTACATTCTCCACCACTCGGTTTCACTCTGCACACTCTTGTTTACACTCTCCACTCAAGCTGTTACACTCTCCACACACTCAGTTATACTCTCCACACCCTCGGTTACACTCTCCACACCCTCGGTTACACTCTCCACACACAGTTTTATACTCTCCACACACTCGGTTACCTCTGCACACTCGCAGTTACTCTATCGACAGGTGCGTCTATGTTCTCCACATACGCGGTTACACTCTCCACACACTTGGGTACAATCTGCAGACACTCGGTTATACTTTCTACACACTCGGTTACAATCTCCACGCTCACGGTTACACTCTCCACACACTTGGTTAAACTCTCCACACTCTAGTTTACACTCTCCATACTCACGGTTACACTCTCCAGGCTCGGTTACGTTCTCCACATTCTCGGTTACACTCTCCGCACACGCGATTTCACTCTGCACACGCTTGGTTACACTCTCCACACAAACAGTTACACTCTCCACACCCTCGGTTACACTCTCTACACACGCTTTTATATTCTCCACACACTCGGTTACCTCTGCACACTCGCGGTTACTCTATCGACAGGGGCGTTTATGCTCTCCACATACGCGGGTACACTCTCCACACTATTGGTTACACTCTGCACTCTCTTGTTTACACTGTCCACACAGGCCTTTATACTCTCCACACACACAGGTACAATGTCTAGACACTCGGTGACACTTTCTACACACTCGGTTACACTCTCCACACACTCGGTTACACTCTCCACACACTCGGTTACACTCTCCCCGCTCTCGTTTACAATCTCCACACTCTTGGTTACACTCTCCACACACTCGGTTACATTTTCTACATACTCAAGGTTACACTCTCCACACACTTGGTTACACTCTCCACACACTCGGTTACATTTTCTACATACTCAAGGTTACACTCCCCACACACTTGGTTAAACTCTCCACCCTCTTGTTTACAATCGCCACACTCACGGTTACACTCTCCACACACACGGTTAAACTCTCCACACAATTGGTTAAACTCTCCACCCTCTTGTTTACAATCGCCACACTCACGGTTATACTCTCCACACACTTGGTTAAACTCTCCACACACATGGTAACATTCTCCACACTCATGATTACACCCTCCAGACTCATTTATGCTCCCCACATTCTCGGTTTCATTCTGCACACTCTTGGTTACATTCTCCACACAGGCGGTTACACTCTCCAGAGACTCGGTTATGATCTCCAGACACTCGGTTACACTTTCTGCACACTCAGTTACACTTTCTGTACACTCGGTACGTTCTCCACACACTAGGTTACCCTCTCCACGCTGTCGGTTACACTCTCCACAGATGCTCTTACACTCTCCACACTCACGGTTATACGATCCACACACGCTTTTATACTCTCCACACACTCGGTTACCTCTGCACTCTCGCAGTTACTCTGTCGACAGGTGCGTTTATGCTCTCCACATACACAGTTACACTCTCCACACTCTTGTTTACACTCCCCACACACGCGGTTACACTCTCCACACACTCGGGTACAATCTGCAGACACTCGGTTACACTTTCTACACACTCGGTTACACTCTCCACACACTCGGTTACACTCTCCCCGCTCTCGGTTACAATCTCCACACTCTCGGTTACACTTTCAACGCACTCGCGGTTACACTCTCCACACACTTGGTTAAAGTCTCCACACTCTTGTTTACACTCTCCACACTCGCGGTTACACCCTCCACACACTTGGTTAAACTCTCCACACTCTTGTTTACACTCTCCACACTCACGGTTACACTCTTCAGACTCGGTTACGCTCCCCACACTCTCGGTTCCACTCTGCATTCTCATGGTTACACTCTCCACAGACTTGGTTACAGTCTCCACGCTGTCAGTTACACTCTCCACAGTCTCTGTTACACTCTCCACACTCTCGGTTACAATCTCCACACTCTTGGTTACACTCTCCAAACACTCGGTTACGATCTAAACTTTCTCAGTTACACTCTCTGCACACACGATTACACTGTCCACACACTCGGTTACACACTCCACACTCTCGCTTAAACTCTCCACACTCCTGTTTACACTCTCCACACACTCGGTTACACACTACACACTCTCACTTAAACTCTCCACACTCCTGTTTACACTCTCCACACTCTCGGTTACACTCTCCAGACTCTGTTACGCTCTCCACAGTCTTGGTTTCACTCTCCACACTCATGGTTACGCTCTCCAAACACTCGGTTACGATCTCCACATTCACGGTTACGCTCTCCGCACACGTGATTACACTCTCCACACACTCGGTTACACTCTCCACACTCTCGGTTACACTTCCAATACCCTAGGTTAAACTCTCCACACACTCGGTTACACTCTCCACCCACGCTCTTACATTCTCCACACACTCGGTTTCACTCTGCACACGCTTGGTTACACTCTCCACACAAACAGTTACACTCTCCACACCCTCGGTTACACTCTCTACACACGCTTTTATATTCTCCACACACTCGGTTACCTCTGCACACTCGCGGTTACTCTATCGACAGGGGCGTTTATTTACTCCACATACGCGGTTACACTCTCCACACTCTTGGTTTCACTCTCCACACTCTCGGTTACACTCTCCACACACTCGGTTACACTCTCCACACACTCGGTTACACTCTCCCCGCTCTCGTTTACAATCTCCACACTCTTGGTTACACTCTCCACACACTCGGTTACACTCTCCACCCACGCTCTTACATTCTCCACACACTCGGTTTCACTCTGCACACGCTTGGTTACACTCTCCACACAGGCGGTTACACTCTCCAGACACTCGGGTATGTTCTCCAGACACTCGGTTACACTTTCTACACACTCAGTTACACTTTCTTTACACTCGATACATTCTCCACACACTAGGTTACACTCTCCACGCTGTCGGTTACACTCTCCACACATTCGATTACACTCTCCACACTCACGGTTACACACTCCACACACCCTTATATACTCTCCACACAATCGGTTACCTCTGCACACTCGCGGTTACTCTATCGACAGGTGCGGTTATGCTCTCCACATACGCGGTTACACTCTCCACACTCTTGGTTACACTCTCCATGCTCTTGGTTACACTCTCGACACTCTTGTTTACACTCCCCACACACGCGGTTACTCTCTCCACACACTCGGGTACAATCTGCAGACACTCGGTTACACTTTCTACACACTCGGTTAAACTCTCCACACACTCGGTTACACTCTCCCCGTTCTCGGTTATAATCTCCACACTCTCGGTTACACTCTCCACACGCTCGGTTACACTTTCTACACACTCAAGGTTACACTCTCCACACACTTGGTTAAACTCTCCACACTCTTGTTTACACTCTCCACACTCAAGGTTACACTCTCCAGACTCTGTTACGCTCTCCACATTCTCAGTTACACTCTCCGCACATGCGATTTCACTCTGCACACCCTCGGTTACACTCTGCACACCCTCGGTTACACTCTCCGCACACGCTTTTACATTCCCCACCACTCGGTTACACTTCCCACACTCTTGGTTACACTCTCAACATAGGGGGTTACACTCTCCACACACTTGGTTAAACTCTCCACACTCTTGTTTACACTCTCCGCACACTCACGGTTACACTCTCCACACACTTGGTTAAACTCTCCATACTCTCGGTTACACTCTCCACACACTTGGTTAAACTTATGTTTACTTATTCAACACTTATGTTTACACTCTCCACACTCACGGTTACACTCTCCAGACTCGTTTACGCTCTCCACATTCTCAGTTTCACTCTCCACACTCTCGATTGCACGCTGCACACTCATGGTAACACTCTCCACACACTCGGTTACACTCTCCACACACTCGGTTACACTTTCTACACACTCAAGGTTACACTCTCCACACACTTGGTTAAACTCTCCACACTCTTGTTTACACTCTCCACACTCAAGGTTACACTCTCCAGACTCTGTTACGCTCTCCACATTCTCGGTTACACTCTCCGCACACGCACTTTCACTCTATACACGCTTGGTTACACTCTCCACACAAACAATTACACTCTGCACACCCTCGGTTACACTCTGCACACCCTCGGTTACACTCTCCGCACACGCTTTTACATTCCCCACCACTCGGTTACACTTTCCACACTTTTGGTTACACTCTCAACATAGGGGGTTACACTCTCCACACACTTGGTTAAACTCTCCACACTCTTGTTTACACTCTCCGCACACTCACGGTTACACTCTCCACACACTTGGTTAAACTCTCCATACTCTCGGTTACACTCTCCACACACTTGGTTAAACTCTCCACACTTATGTTTACACTCTCCACACTCACGGTTACACTCTCCGGACTCGTTTACGCTCTCCACATTCTCAGTTTCACTCTCCACACTCTCGATTGCACGCTGCACACTCATGGTAACACTCTCCACACACTCGGTTACACTCTCCACACACTCGGTTGCACTCTCCAAACACTCAGTTGCACTCTCCAAACACTCGGTTACACTCTCCACACTCTCGGTTACACTTTCCACACCCTAGGTTAAACTCTCCACACACTCGGTTACACTCATCACACACTCGGTGACACTCTCCACACTCTTGGTTATACTCTCCACACAAGCGGTTTCACTGTCCACACACTCAGTTACACTCTCCACACCCTCAGTTAAACTTTCCACACCCTCGGTTACACCCTCCACACACGCATTTATACTCTACACACACTCGGTTACCTCTGCATACTCGCGGTTACTCTATCGACAGGGGCGTTTATGCTCTCCACATACGCAGTTACACTCTCCACACTCTTGGTTACACTCCCCACACAGAAGGTTACGCTCTCCACACACTCGGCTACAATCTCTAGACACTCGGTTACACTTTCTACACACTCGGTTACACTTTCTACACACTCGGTTACACTCTCCACACTCTCAGTTACACTCTCGACCCACGTTTTTACATTCTCCACCACTCGGTTTCATTCTGCACACTCTTGGTTATACTCTCCAGACACTCGGGTATGATCTCCAGACACTCGGTTACACTTTACACACACTCAGTTACATTTTCTATACACTCGGTACATTCTCCACACTCTCGGTTACACTCTCCACACTCTCGGTTACACTCTGCACACTCTCGGTTACATTCTTCACACCATTGGTTAAACTCTCCTCACACTCGGTTACACTCTCCACACACTCAGTTACACTCTCCACACGCTCGGTTACACGCTCCACACTCTCGGTTAATCTCTCCACACCCTTGGTTAAACTCTCCACACACTCGGTTACACTTTCCACACACTCGGTTACACTCTCCCCGCTCTCAGTTACAATCTCCACACACTCGGTTTCACTCTGCACACTCTTGGTTACACTCTCCACGCACTCAGTTACACACTACACACACTCGGTTACACTCTCCACCCACGCTTTTACATTCTCCCCCACTCGGTTTCACTCTGCACACTCTTGGTTACACGCTCCACACAGGCGGTTACACTCTCCAGACACTCGGGTATGACCTCCAGACACTCGGTTACACTTTCTACACACTCAGTTACTCTTACTATACACTCGGTACATTCTCCACACACTCGATTACACTCTCCACACTCTCGGTTAAACTCTCCACACTCTCGGTTATGCTCTCCATACGCTCTGTTACACTCTCCACACACTCAGTTACACTCACCACACCCTCGGTTACACGCTCCCTGTTCTCAGTTACACTCTCCACACACTCGGTTACACTTTCCACACACTCGGTTACACTCTCCCCGCTCTCAGTTACAATCTCCACACACTCGGTTTCACTCTGCACACTCTTGGTTACACTCTCCACACACTCGGTTACACTCTCCACACACTCAGTTACACTCTCCACACACTCAGTTACAATCTCCACACACTCGGTTACACTTTCTACACTCTGTTACACTCTCCACACACTTGGTTACACTCTCCACACACTCGGTTACATTTTCTACATACTCAAGGTTATACTCTCCACACACTTGGTTACACTCTCCGCACACTTGTTTAAACTCTCCACACACTTGGTTAAACTCTCCACCCTCTTGTTTACAATCGCCACACTCACGGTTACACTCTCCACACACTTGGTTAAACTCTCCACACACATGGTAACATTCTCCACACTCACAATTACACCCTCCAGACTCATTTATGCTCCCCACATTCTCGGTTTCATTCTGCACACTCTTGGTTACACTCTCCACACAGGCGGTTACACTCTCCAAACACTCGGTTACGATCTAAACATTCTCTGTTACACTCTCTGCACACACGATTACACTGTCCACACACTTGGTTAAACTCTCCACACTCCTGTTTACACTCTCCACACTCTCGGTTACACTCTCCAGACTCGGTTACGATCTCCACAGTCTTGGTTTCACTCTCCACACTCATAGTTACGATCTCCACACACTCGGTTACATTCTCCACACACTCGGTTTCACTCTGCACACTATTGGTTACACTCTCCACACAGGCGGTTACACTCTCCAGACACTCGGGTATGTTCTCCAGACACTCGGTTACACTTTCTACACACTCAGTTACACTTTCTTTACACTCGATACATTCTCCACACACTAGGTTACACTCTCCACGCTGTCGGTTACACTCTCCACACATTCGATTACACTCTCCACACTCACGGTTACACACTCCACACACCCTCTCCAAACAATCGGTTACCTCTGCACACTCGCGGTTACTCTATCGACAGGTGCGGTTATGCTCTCCACATACGCGGTTACACTCTCCACACTCTTGGTTACACTCTCCATGCTCTTGGTTACACTCTCGACACTCTTGTTTACACTCCCCACACACGCGGTTACTCTCTCCACACACTCGGGTACAATTTGCAGACACTCGGTTACACTTTCTACACACTCAGTTACACTCTCCACACACTCAGTTACAATCTCCACACACTCAGTTACACTCTCCACACACTCGGTTACACACTCCACACACTCGGTTACACTCTCCACCCACGCTTTTACATTCTCCCCCACTCGGTTTCACTCTGCACACTCTTGGTTACACGCTCCACACAGGTGGTTACACTCTGCAGACACTCGGGTATGACCTCCAGACACTCGGTTACACTTTCTACACACTCAGTTACTCTTACTATACACTCGATACATTCTCCACACACTCGATTACACTCTCCACACTCTCGGTTAAACTCTCCACACACTCGGTTACACGCTCCCTGTTCTCAGTTACACTCTCCACACACTTGGTTACACTTTCTACACACTCATGGTTACACTTTCCAGACTCGGTTACGCTCCCCACATTATCGATTTGACTCTCCACACTCTCGGTTACACTCTCCACATTCTCGGTTATGCTCTCCGCACACACGATTAGACTGTCCAAACACTTGCTTACACTCTCCACACTCTCGGTTACACTCCCCACACTCTCGGTTACACTCCCCACACACTCGGTTACACTCCCCACACACGCTTTTACATTCTCCACCACTCGGTTTCACTCTGCACACTCTTGTTTACACTCTCCACTCAAGCTGTTACACTCTCCACACACTCAGTTATACTCTCCACACCCTCGGTTACACTCTCCACACCCTCGGTTACACTCTCCACACACAGTTTTATACTCTCCACACACTCGGTTACCTCTGCACACTCGCAGTTACTCTATCGACAGGTGCGTCTATGTTCTCCACATACGCGGTTACACTCTCCACACACTTGGGTACAATCTGCAGACACTCGGTTATACTTTCTACACACTCGGTTACAATCTCCACGCTCACGGTTACACTCTCCACACACTTGGTTAAACTCTCCACACTCTAGTTTACACTCTCCATACTCACGGTTACACTCTCCAGGCTCGGTTACGTTCTCCACATTCTCGGTTACACTCTCCGCACACGCGATTTCACTCTGCACACGCTTGGTTACACTCTCCACACAAACAGTTACACTCTCCACACCCTCGGTTACACTCTCTACACACGCTTTTATATTCTCCACACACTCGGTTACCTCTGCACACTCGCGGTTACTCTATCGACAGGGGCGTTTATGCTCTCCACATACGCGGGTACACTCTCCACACTATTGGTTACACTCTGCACTCTCTTGTTTACACTGTCCACACAGGCCTTTATACTCTCCACACACACAGGTACAATGTCTAGACACTCGGTGACACTTTCTACACACTCGGTTACACTCTCCACACACTCGGTTACACTCTCCACACACTCGGTTACACTCTCCCCGCTCTCGTTTACAATCTCCACACTCTTGGTTACACTCTCCACACACTCGGTTACATTTTCTACATACTCAAGGTTACACTCTCCACACACTTGGTTACACTCTCCACACACTCGGTTACATTTTCTACATACTCAAGGTTACACTCCCCACACACTTGGTTAAACTCTCCACCCTCTTGTTTACAATCGCCACACTCACGGTTACACTCTCCACACACACGGTTAAACTCTCCACACAATTGGTTAAACTCTCCACCCTCTTGTTTACAATCGCCACACTCACGGTTATACTCTCCACACACTTGGTTAAACTCTCCACACACATGGTAACATTCTCCACACTCATGATTACACCCTCCAGACTCATTTATGCTCCCCACATTCTCGGTTTCATTCTGCACACTCTTGGTTACATTCTCCACACAGGCGGTTACACTCTCCAGAGACTCGGTTATGATCTCCAGACACTCGGTTACACTTTCTGCACACTCAGTTACACTTTCTGTACACTCGGTACGTTCTCCACACACTAGGTTACCCTCTCCACGCTGTCGGTTACACTCTCCACAAATGCTCTTACACTCTCCACACTCACGGTTATACGATCCACACACGCTTTTATACTCTCCACACACTCGGTTACCTCTGCACTCTCGCAGTTACTCTGTCGACAGGTGCGTTTATGCTCTCCACATACACAGTTACACTCTCCACACTCTTGTTTACACTCCCCACACACGCGGTTACACTCTCCACACACTCGGGTACAATCTGCAGACACTCGGTTACACTTTCTACACACTCGGTTACACTCTCCACACACTCGGTTACACTCTCCCCGCTCTCGGTTACAATCTCCACACTCTCGGTTACACTTTCAACGCACTCGCGGTTACACTCTCCACACACTTGGTTAAAGTCTCCACACTCTTGTTTACACTCTCCACACTCACGGTTACACTCTTCAGACTCGGTTACGCTCCCCACACTCTCGGTTCCACTCTGCATTCTCATGGTTACACTCTCCACAGACTTGGTTACAGTCTCCACGCTGTCAGTTACACTCTCCACAGTCTCTGTTACACTCTCCACACTCTCGGTTACAATCTCCACACTCTTGGTTACACTCTCCAAACACTCGGTTACGATCTAAACTTTCTCAGTTACACTCTCTGCACACACGATTACACTGTCCACACACTCGGTTACACACTCCACACTCTCACTTAAACTCTCCACACTCCTGTTTACACTCTCCACACTCTCGGTTACACTCTCCAGACTCTGTTACGCTCTCCACAGTCTTGGTTTCACTCTCCACACTCATGGTTACGCTCTCCAAACACTCGGTTACGATCTCCACATTCACGGTTACGCTCTCCGCACACGTGATTACACTCTCCACACACTCGGTTACACTCTCCACACTCTCGGTTACACTTCCAATACCCTAGGTTAAACTCTCCACACACTCGGTTACACTCTCCACCCACGCTCTTACATTCTCCACACACTCGGTTTCACTCTGCACACGCTTGGTTACACTCTCCACACAAACAGTTACACTCTCCACACCCTCGGTTACACTCTCCACACACGCTTTTATATTCTCCACACACTCGGTTACCTCTGCACACTCGCGGTTACTCTATCGACAGGGGCGTTTATTTACTCCACATACGCGGTTACACTCTCCACACTCTTGGTTTCACTCTCCACACTCTCGGTTACACTCTCCACACACTCGGTTACACTCTCCACACACTCGGTTACACTCTCCCCGCTCTCGTTTACAATCTCCACACTCTTGGTTACACTCTCCACACACTCGGTTACACTCTCCACCCACGCTCTTACATTCTCCACACACTCGGTTTCACTCTGCACACGCTTGGTTACACTCTCCACACAGGCGGTTACACTCTCCAGACACTCGGGTATGTTCTCCAGACACTCGGTTACACTTTCTACACACTCAGTTACACTTTCTTTACACTCGATACATTCTCCACACACTAGGTTACACTCTCCACGCTGTCGGTTACACTCTCCACACATTCGATTACACTCTCCACACTCACGGTTACACACTCCACACACCCTTATATACTCTCCACACAATCGGTTACCTCTGCACACTCGCGGTTACTCTATCGACAGGTGCGGTTATGCTCTCCACATACGCGGTTACACTCTCCACACTCTTGGTTACACTCTCCATGCTCTTGGTTACACTCTCGACACTCTTGTTTACACTGCCCACACACGCGGTTACTCTCTCCACACACTCGGGTATAATCTGCAGACATTCGGTTACACTTTCTACACACTCGGTTAAACTCTCCACACACTCGGTTACACTCTCCCCGTTCTCGGTTATAATCTCCACACTCTCGGTTACACTCTCCACACGCTCGGTTACACTTTCTACACACTCAAGGTTACACTCTCCACACACTTGGTTAAACTCTCCACACTCTTGTTTACACTCTCCACACTCAAGGTTACACTCTCCAGACTCTGTTACGCTCTCCACATTCTCAGTTACACTCTCCGCACATGCGATTTCACTCTGCACCCGCTTGGTTACACTCTCCACACAAACAATTACACTCTGCACACCCTCGGTTACACTCTGCACACCCTCGGTTACACTCTCCACACACGCTTTTACATTCCCCACCACTCGGTTACACTTCCCACACTCTTGGTTACACTCTCAACATAGGGGGTTACACTCTCCACACACTTGGTTAAACTCTCCACACTCTTGTTTACACTCTCCGCACACTCACGGTTACACTCTCCACACACTTGGTTAAACTCTCCATACTCTCGGTTACACTCTCCACACACTTGGTTAAACTTATGTTTACTTATTCAACACTTATGTTTACACTCTCCACACTCACGGTTACACTCTCCAGACTCGTTTACGCTCTCCACATTCTCAGTTTCACTCTCCACACTCTCAATTGCACGCTGCACACTCATGGTAACACTCTCCACACACTCGGTTGCACTCTCCAAACACTCGGTTACACTCTCCAAACACTCGGTTACACTCTCCACACACTCGGTTACACTCTCCACACACTCGGTTGCTCTCTCCAAACACTCGGTTACACTCTCCACACTCTCGGTTACACTCTCCACACCCTAGGTTAAACTCTCCACACACTCGGTTACACTCACCACACACTCGGTGACACTCTCCACACTCTTGGTTATACTCTCCACACAAGCGGTTTCACTGTCCACACACTCAGTTACACTCTCCACACCCTCGGTTAAACTTTCCACACCCTCGGTTACAATCTCCACACACGCATTTATACTCTACACACACTCGGTTACCTCTGCATACTCGCGGTTACTCTATCGACAGGGGCGTTTATGCTCTCCACATACGCAGTTACACTCTCCACACTCTTGGTTACACTCCCCACACACGCGGTTACACTCTCCACACACTCGGGTACAATCTCTAGACACTCGGTTATACTTTCTACACACTCGGTTACACTTTCTACACACTCGGTTACACTCTCCACACTCTCAGTTACACTCTCGACCCACGTTTTTACATTCTCCACCACTCGGTTTCATTCTGCACACTCTTGGTTACACTCTTCAGACTCGGTTACGCTCTCCACATTCTCGGTTACACTGTCCGCACACGCGATATCACTCTGCACACGCTTGGTTACACTGTCCACACAAACAGTTACACTCTCCACACCCTCGGTTACACTCTCAACACACGCTTTTATATTCTCCACACACTCGGTTACCTGTACACACTCGCTGTTACTCTATTGATAGGGGCGTTTATGCTCTCCAACTACCCGGTTACACTCTCCACACTCTTGGTTACACTCTCCACACTCTCGGTTACACTCTCCACACAGGCGGTTACACTCTCCACACACTCGGGTACAATCTCTAGACACTCGGTTACACTTTCTACACACTCGGTTACACTCTCCACACACTCACGGTTACACTCTCCACACACTTGGTTAAACTCTCCACACTTATGTTTACACTCTCCACACTCACGGTTACACTCTCCAGACTCGTTTACGCTCTCCACATTCTCAGTTTCACTCTCCACACTCTCGATTGCACGCTGCACACGCATGGTAACACTCTCCACACACTCGGTTACACTCTCCAAACACTCGGTTACACTCTCCACACACTCAGTTGCACTCTCCAAACACTCGGTTACACTCTCCACACTCTCGGTTGCACTCTCCAAACACTCGGTTACACTCTCCACACTCTCAGTTACACTTTCCACACCCTAGGTTAAATTCTCCACACACTCGGTTACACTCATCACACACTCGGTGACACTCTCCACACTCTTGGTTATACTCTCCACACAAGCGGTTTCACTGTCCACACACTCAGTTACATTCTCCACACCCTCGGATTAACTTTCCACACCCTCGGTTACAATCTCCACACACGCATTTATACTCTACACACACTCGGTTACCTCTGCATACTCGCGGTTACTCTATCGACAGGGGCGTTTATGCTCTCCACATACGCAGTTACACTCTCCACACTCTTGGTTACACTCCCCACACAGAAGGTTACACTCCCCACACACTCGGGTACAATCTCTAGACACTCAGTTACACTTTCTACACACTCGGTTACACTTTCTACACACTCGGTTACACTCTCCACACTCTCAGTTACACTCTCGACCCACGTTTTTACATTCTCCACCACTCGGTTTCATTCTGCACACTCTTGGTTACACTCTCCAGACACTCGGGTATGATCTCCAGACACTCGGTTACACTTTATACACACTCAGTTACATTTTCTATACACTCGCTACATTCTTCACACTCTCGGTTACACTCTCCACACTCTCGGTTACACTCTCCGTACTCTCGGTTACAGTCTCCAAACTCTCGGTTACGCTCTCCACATTCTCGGTTACACTCACCGCACATGCGATTACACTGTCCACAAACTCGGTTACAATCTCCACACCCTTGGTTAAACTCTCCTCACACTCGGTTACACTCTCCACACACTCAGTTACACTCTCCACACGCTCGGTTACACTTTCCACACACTCGGTTACACTCTCCCCGCTCTCAGTTACAATCTCCACACACTCGGTTTCACTCTGAACACTCTTGGTTACACTCTCCACACACTCAGTTACACTCTCCACACACTCAGTTACACTCTCCACACACTCAGTTACAATCTCCACACACTCAGTTACACTCTCCACACACTCAGTTACACTCTCCACACACTCAGTTAGAATCTCCACACACTCAGTTACACTCTCCACACACTCAGTTACACTCTCCACACACTCAGTTACACTCTCCACACACTCAGTTACAATCTCCACACACTCAGTTACACTCTCCACACACTCAGTTACACTCTCCACACACTCAGTTACAATCTCCACACACTCAGTTACACTCTCCACACACTCAGTTACACTCTCCACACACTCGGTTACACTCTCCACCCACGCTTTTACATTCTCCCCCACTCGGTTTCACTCTGCACGCTCTTGGTTACACTCGCCACACAGGCGGTTACACTCTCCAGACTCTCGGGTATGTCCTCCAGACACTCGGTTACACTTTCTACACACTCAGTTACTCTTACTATACACTCGGTACATTCTCCACACACTCGATTACACTCTCCACACTCTCGGTTAAACTCTCCACACACTCGGTTACGCTCTCCATACGCTCTGTTACACTCTCCACACACTCAGTTACACTCTCCACACCCTCGGTTACACGCTCCCTGTTCTCAGTTACACTCTCCACACACTCGGTTACACTTTCTACACACTCATGGTTACACTCTCCAGACTCGGTTACGCTCCCCACATTATCGATTTGACTCTCCACACTCTCGGTTACACTCTCCACACTCTCAGTTACGCTCTCTGCACACACGATTAGACTGTCCAAACACTCGCTTACACTCTCCTCACACTCGGTTACACTCTCCACACTCTAGGTTAAACTCTCCACACTCTCGGTTACACTCCCCACACTCTCGGTTACACTCCCCACACTCTCGGTTACACTCCCCACACTCTAGGTTACACTCCCCACACACTCGGTTACACTCCCCACACACTCGGTTACACTCCCCACACACTCGGTTACACTCTCCACACTCACGGTTACACTCTCCACACACTTGGTTAAACTCTCCACACACATGGTAACATTTCCACACTCACGATTATACCCTCCAGACTCATTTATGCTCCCCACATTCTCGGTTTCATTCTGCACACTCTTGGTTACACTCTCCACACAGGCGGTTACACTCTCCAGAGAATCGGTTATGATCTCCAGACACTCGGTTACACTTTCTGCACACTCAGTTACACTTTCTGTACACTCGGTACCTTCTCCACACACTAGGTTACCCTCTCCACGCTGTCGGTTACACGATCCACACACTTGGTTAAACTCTCCACACACATGGTAACATTTCCACACTCACGATTATACCCTCCAGACTCATTTATGCTCCCCACATTCTCGGTTTCATTCTGCACACTCTTGGTTACACTCTCCACACAGGCGGTTACACTCTCCAGAGAATCGGTTATGATCTCCAGACACTCGGTTACACTTTCTGCACACTCAGTTACACTTTCTGTACACTCGGTACCTTCTCCACACACTAGGTTACCCTCTCCACGCTGTCGGTTACACGATCCACACACGCTTTTATACTTTCCACGCACTCGGTTACCTCTGCACACTCGCAGTTACTCTGTCGACAGGTGCGTTTATGCTCTCCACATACACAGTTACACTCTCCACACTCTTGTTTACACTCCCCACACACGCGGTTACACTCTCCACACACTCGGGTACAATCTGCAGACACTCGGTTACACTTTCTACACACTCGGTTACGCTCTCCCTGCTCTCAGTTACAATCTCCACACTCTCGGTTACACTTTCAATGCACTCGCGGTTACACTCTCCACACACTTGGTTAAAGTCTCCACACTCTTGTTTACACTCTCCACACTCGTCGTTACACTCTCCACACACTTGGTTAAACTCTCCACGCTCTTGTTTACACTCTCCACACTCGTGGTTACACTCTTCAGACTCGGTTACGCTCTCCACATTCTCGGTTACACTGACCGCACACGCGATTTCACTCTGCACACGCTTGGTTACACTCTCCACACAAACAGTTACACTCTCCACACCCTCGGTTACACTCTCCACACACGCTTTTATATACTCCAAACACTCGGTTACCTGTACACACTCGCTGTTACTCTATTGACAGGGGCGTTTATGCTCTCCACCTACCCGGTTACACTCTCCACACTCTTGGTTACACTCTCCACACTCACGGTTACACGCTCCACACTCTTGGTTACACTCTCCACACTCTCAGTTACACTCTCCATGCAGGCGGTTACACTCTCCCCGCTCTCGTTTACAATCTCCACACTCTCGGTTACACTCTCCAAACACTTGGTTAAACTCTCCACACTCCTGTTTACACTCTCCACACTCTCGGTTACACTCTCCACACTCACGGTTACACTCTCCACACACTTGGTTAAACTCTCCACACTCTTGTTTACAATCTCCACTCTCACGGTTACACTCTCCACACTCTTGGTTACACTCTCCACACTCCTGGTTACACTCTCCACACTCTCGGTTACACTCTCCACACTCTCGGTTACACTCTCCACACTCCTGGTTACACTCTCCCCGCTCTCGTTTACAATCTCCAAACTCTCAGTTACACTCTCCACACACTTGGTTAAACTCTCCACACATTTGGTTACATTCTCCACACTCACGGATACACTCTCCAGACTCAGTTACACTCCCCACACTCTCGGTTTCACTCTCCACACACTTGGTTAAACTCTCCACACTTTTGTTTACACTCTCCACTCTCACGGTTACACTCTCCAGACTCGTTTACGCTCTCCACATTCTCAG
Source organism: Carcharodon carcharias (assembly GCF_017639515.1). Classification (NCBI taxonomy): domain Eukaryota; kingdom Metazoa; phylum Chordata; class Chondrichthyes; order Lamniformes; family Lamnidae; genus Carcharodon; species Carcharodon carcharias. The sequence goes on along the minus strand of NC_054467.1, from coordinate 258,933,416 downwards.
TTTCACTCTCCACACTCTTGGTTATACTCTCCACACAAGCGCTTTCACTGTCCACACACTCAGTTGCACTCTCCACACCCTCGGTTAAATTTTCCACACCCTCGGTTACAATCTCCACACACGCATTTATACTCTACACACACTCGGTTACCTCTGCATACTCGCGGTTACTCTAGCGACAGGGGCGTTTATGCTCTCCACATACGCAGTTACACTCTCCACACTCTTGGTTACACTCCCCACACAGAAGGTTACACTGTCCACACACTCGGGTACAATCTCTAGACACTCGGTTACACTTTCTACACACTCGGTTACACTTTCTACACACTCGGTTACACTCTCCACACTCTCAGTTACACTCTCGACCCACGTTTTTACATTCTCCACCACTCGGTTTCATTCTGCACACTCTTGGTTACACTCTCCAGACACTCGGGTATGATCTCCAGACACTCGGTTACACTTTATACACACTCAGTTACATTTTCTATACACTCGGTACATTCTCCACACTCTCGGTTACACTCTCCACACTCTCGGTTACACTCTCCAAACTCTCGGTTACGCTCTCCACATTCTCGGTTACACTCACCGCACATGCGATTACACTGTCCACAAACTCGGTTACAATCTCCACACCCTTGGTTAAACTCTCCTCACACTCGGTTACACTCTCCACACACTCAGTTACACTCTCCACACGCTCGGTTACACGCTCCACACTCTCGGTTAATCTCTCCACACCCTTGGTTAAACTCTCCACACACTCGGTTACACTTTCCACACACTCGGTTACACTCTCCCCGCTCTCAGTTACAATCTCCACACACTCGGTTTCACTCTGAACACTCTTGGTTACACTCTCCACACACTCAGTTACACTCTCCACACACTCAGTTACAATCTCCACACACTCAGTTACACTCTCCACACACTCGGTTACACTCTCCACCCACGCTTTTACATGCTCCACCACTCGGTTTCATTCTGCACACTCTTGTTTACACTCTCCACTCAAGCTGTTACACTCTCCACACACTCAGTTACACTCTCCACACCCTCGGTTACACTCTCCACACACTCGGTTACACTCTCCACACACAGTTTTATACTCTCCACACACTCGGTTACCTCTGCACACTCGCAGTTACTCTATCGACAGGTGCGTCTATGTTCTCCACATACGCGGTTACACTCTCCACATACTTGGGTACAATCTGCAGACACTCGGTTATACTTTCTACACACTCGGTTACAATCTCCACGCTCACGGTTACACTCTCCACACACTTGGTTAAACTCTCCACACTCTAGTTTACACTCTCCATACTCACGGTTACACTCTCCAGGCTCGGTTACGCTCTCCACATTCTCGGTTACACTCTCCGCACACGCGATTTCACTCTGCACACGCTTGGTTACACTCTCCACACAAACAGTTACACTCTCCACACCCTTGGTTACACTCTCTACACACGCTTTTATATTCTCCGCACACTCGGTTACCTCTGCACACTCGCGGTTACTCTATCGACAGGGGCGTTTATTTACTCCACATACGCGGTTACACTCTCCACACTCTTGGTTTCACTCTCCACACTCTCGGTTACACTCTCCACACACTCGGTTACTCTCTCCACACACTCGGTTACACTCTCCCCGCTCTCGTTTACAATCTCCACACTCTTGGTTACACTCTGCACACACTCGGTTACATTTTCTACATACTCAAGGTTACACTCTCCACACACTTGGTTACACTCTCCACACACTCGGTTACATTTTCTACATACTCAAGGTTACACTCCCCACACACTTGGTTAAACTCTCCACCCTCTTGTTTACAATCGCCACACTCACGGTTACACTCTCCACACAAGCGGTTACACTCTCCACACACACGGTTAAACTCTCCACACAATTGGTTAAACTCTCCACCCTCTTGTTTACAATCGCCACACTCACGGTTATACTCTCCACACACTTGGTTAAACTCTCCACACACATGGTAACATTCTCCACACTCATGATTACACCCTCCAGACTCATTTATGCTCCCCACATTCTCGGTTTCATTCTGCACACTCTTGGTTACATTCTCCACACAGGCGGTTACACTCTCCAGAGACTCGGTTATGATCTCCAGACACTCGGTTACACTTTCTGCACACTCAGTTACACTTTCTGTACACTCGGTACGTTCTCCACACACTAGGTTACCCTCTCCACGCTGTCGGTTACACTCTCCACAGATGCTCTTACACTCTCCACACTCACGGTCACACGATCCACACACGCTTTTATACTCTCCACACACTCGGTTACCTCTGCACTCTCGCAGTTACTCTGTCGACAGGTGCGTTTATGCTCTCCACATACACAGTTACACTCTCCACACTCTTGTTTACACTCCCCACACAGGCAGTTACACTCTCCACACACTCGGGTACAATCTGCAGACACTCGGTTACACTTTCTACACACTCGGTTACACTCTCCACACACTCGGTTACACTCTCCCCGCTCTCGGTTACAATCTCCACACTCTCGGTTACACTTTCAACGCACTCGCGGTTACACTCTCCACACACTTGGTTAAAGTCTCCACACTCTTGTTTACACTCTCCACACTCGCGGTTACACCCTCCACACACTTGGTTAAACTCTCCACACTCTTGTTTACACTCTCCACACTCACGGTTACACTCTTCAGACTCGGTTACGCTCCCCACACTCTCGGTTCCACTCTGCATTCTCATGGTTACACTCTCCACAGACTTGGTTACAGTCTCCACGCTGTCGGTTACACTCTCCACAGTCTCTGTTACACTCTCCACACTCTCGGTTACAATCTCCACACTCTTGGTTACACTCTCCAAACACTCGGTTACGATCTAAACTTTCTCAGTTACACTCTCTGCACACACGATTACACTGTCCACACACTCGGTTACACACTCCACACTCTCGCTTAAACTCTCCACACTCCTGTTTACACTCTCCACACACTCAGTTACACACTCCACACTCTCGCTTAAACTCTCCACACTCCTGTTTACACTCTCCACACTCTCGGTTACACTCTCCAGACTCTGTTACGCTCTCCACAGTCTTGGTTTCACTCTCCACACTCATGATTACGCTCTCCAAACACTCGGTTACGATCTCCACATTCACGGTTACGCTCTCCGCACACGTGATTACACTCTCCACACACTCGGTTACACTCTCCACACTCTCGGTTACACTTTCCATACCCTAGGTTAAACTCTCCACACACTCGGTTACACTCTCCACCCACGCTCTTACATTCTCCACACACTCGGTTTCACTCTGCACACGCTTGGTTACACTCTCCACACAGGCGGTTACACTCTCCAGACACTCGGGTATGTTCTCCAGACACTCGGTTACACTTTCTACACACTCAGTTACACTTTCTTTACACTCGATACATTCTCCACACACTAGGTTACACTCTCCACGCTGTCGGTTACACTCTCCACACATTCGATTACACTCTCCACACTCATGGTTACACACTCCACACACCCTTATATACTCTCCACACAATCGGTTACCTCTGCACACTCGCGGTTACTCTATCGACAGGTGCGGTTATGCTCTCCACATACGCGGTTACACTCCCCACACACTCGGTTACACTCCCCACACACGCTTTTACATTCTCCACCACTCGGTTTCACTCTGCACACTCTTGTTTACACTCTCCACTCAAGCTGTTACGCTCTCCACACACTCAGTTACACTCTCCACACCCTCGGTTACACTCTCCACACCCTCGGTTACACTCTCCACACACAGTTTTATACTCTCCACACACTCGGTTACCTCTGCACACTCGCAGTTACTCTATCAACAGGTGCGTCTATGTTCTCCACATACGCGGTTACACTCTCCACGCTCTTGTTTACACTCTCCACCCACGCGGTTACACTCTCCACACACTTGGGTACAATCTGCAGACACTCGGTTATACTTTCCACACACTCGGTTACAATCTCCACACTCTCGGTTACACTCTCCACATTCTCGGTTACACTCTCCGCACACGCGATTTCACTCTGCACACGCTTGGTTACACTCTCCACACAAACAGTTACACTCTCCACACCCTCGGTTACACTCTCTACAAACGCTTTTATATTTTCCACACACTCGGTTACCTCTGCACACTCGCGGTTACTCTATCGACAGGGGCGTTTATGTACTCCACATACGCGGTTACACTCTCCACACTCTTGGTTACACTCTCCACATTCTTGGTTTCACTCTCCACACTCTCGGTTACACTCTCCACACACTCGGTTACACTCTCCCCGCTCTCGTTTACAAATGCCACACTCTTGGTTACACTCTCCACACACTCGGTTACATTTTCTACATACTCAAGGTTACACTCTCCACACACTTGGTTAAACTCTCCACCCTCTTGTTTACAATCGCCACACTCACGGTTACACTCTCCACACACTTGGTTAAACTCTCCACACACATGGTAACATTCTCCACACTCACGATTACACCCTCCAGACTCATTTATGCTCCCCACATTCTCGGTTTCATTCTGCACACTCTTGGTTACACTCTCCACACAGGCGGTTACACTCTCCAGAGACTCGGTTATGATCTCCAGACACTCGGTTACACTTTCTGCACACTCAGTTACACTTTCTGTACACTCGGTACGTTCTCCACACACTAGGTTACCCTCTCCACGCTGTCGGTTACACTCTCCACAGACGCGCTTACACTCTCCACACTCACGGTTACACGATCCACACATGCTTTTATACTCTCCACGCACTCGGTTACCTCTGCACACTCGCAGTTACTCTGTCGACAGGTGCGTTTATGCTCTCCACATACACAGTTACACTCTCCACACTCTTGTTTACACTCCCCACACACGCGGTTACACTCTCCACACACTCGGGTACAATCTGCAGACACTCGGTTACACTTTCTACACACTCGGTTACACTCTCCACACACTCGGTTACACTCTCCCCGCTCTCGGTTACAATCTCCACACTCTCGGTTACACTTTCAACGCACTCGCGGTTACACTCTCCACACACTTGGTTAAACTCTCCACGCTCTTATTTACACTCTCCACACTCACGGTTACACTCTTCAGACTCGGTTACGCTCTCCACATTCTCGGTTACACTGTCCGCACACGCGATTTCACTCTGCACACGCTTGGTTACACTCTCCACACAAACAGTTACACTCTCCACACCCTCGGTTACACTCTCCACACACGCTTTTATATACTCCAAACACTCGGTTACCTGTACACACTCGCTGTTACTCTATTGACAGGGGCGTTTATGCTCTCCACCTACCCGGTTACACTCTCCACACTCTTGGTTACACTCTCCACACTCACGGTTACACTCTCCATGCAGGCGGTTACACTCTCCCCGCTCTCGTTTACAATCTCCACACTCTCGGTTACACTCTCCACACACTTGGTTAAACTCTCCACACTCCTGTTTACACTCTCCACACTCACGGTTACACTCTCCACACACTTGGTTAAACTCTCCACACTCTTGTTTACAATCTCCACTCTCACGGTTACACTCTCCACACTCTTGGTTACACTCTCCACACTCCTGGTTACACTCTCCACACTCTCGGTTACACTCTCCACACTCTCGGTTACACTCTCCACACAGGCGGTTACACTCTCCCCGCTCTCGTTTACAATCTCCAAACTCTCAGTTACATTCTCCACACACTTGGTTAAACTCTCCACACATTTGGTTACATTCTCCACACTCACGGATACACTCTCCAGACTCAGTTACACTCCCCACACTCTCGGTTACACTCTCCACACCCTTGGTTAAACTCTCCACACTTATGTTTACACTCTCCACACTCACGGTTACACTCTCCAGACTCGTTTACGCTCTCCACATTCTCAGTTTCACTCTCCACACTCTCGATTGCACGCTGCACACGCATGGTAACACTCTCCACACACTCGGTTACACTCTCCACACTCTCGGTTACACTCTCCAAACACTCGGTTACACTCTCCACACACTCGGTTGCACTCTCCAAACACTCGGTTACACTCTCCACACACTCGGTTGCACTCTCCAAACACTCGGTTACACTCTCCACACTCTCGGTTACACTTTCCACACCCTAGGTTAAATTCTCCACACACTCGGTTACACTCATCACACACTCGGTGACACTCTCCACACTCTTGGTTATACTCTCCACACAAGCGGTTTCACTGTCCACACACTCAGTTACACTCTCCACACCCTCGGTTAAACTTTCCACACCCTCGATTACAATTTCCACACACGCATTTATACTCTACACACACTCGGTTACCTCTGCATACTCGCGGTTACTCTATCGACAGGGGCGTTTATGCTCTCCACTTACACAGTTACACTCTCCACACTCTTGGTTACACTCCCCACACAGAAGGTTACACTCTCCACACACTCGGGTACAATCTCTAGACACTCGGTTACACTTTCTACACACTCGGTTACACTCTCCACACTCTCAGTTACACTCTCGACCCACGTTTTTATATTCTCCACCACTCGGTTTCATTCTGCACACTCTTGGTTACACTCTCCAGACACTCGGGTATGATCTCCAGACACTCGGTTACACCTTATACACACTCGGATACATTTTCTATACACTCGGTACATTCTCCACACTCTCGGTTACACTCTTCACACTCTCGGTTACACTCTCCGCACTCTCGGTTACACTCTCCGCACTCTCGGTTACACTCTCCAAACTCTCGGTTACACTCACCGCACATGCGATTACACTGTCCACACACTCGGTTACAATCTCCACACCCTTGGTTAAACTCTCCTCACACTCGGTTACACTCTCCACACACTCAGTTAATCTCTCCACACCCTTGGTTAAACTCTCCACACCCTCAGTTACACTCTCTACACACGCTTTTATACTCTCCACGCACTCGGTTACCTCTGCACACTCGCAGTTACTCTGTCGACAGGTGCGTTTATGCTCTCCACATACACAGTTACACTCTCCACACTCTTGTTTACACTCCCCACACACGCAGTTACACTCTCCACACACTCGGGTACAATCTGCAGACACTCGGTTACGCTTTCAACGCACTCGCGGTTACACTCTCCACACACTTGTTTAAAGTCTCCACACTCTTGTTTACACTCTCCACACTCGCGGTTACACTCTCCACACACTTGGTTAAACTCTCCACGCTCTTGTTTACACTCTCCACACTCACGGTTACACTCTTCAGACTCGGTTACGCTCTCCACATTCTCGGTTACACTCTCCGCACACGCGATTTCACTCTGCACACGCTTGGTTACACTCTCCCCACAAACAGTTACACTCTCCACACCCTCGGTTACACTCTCCACACACGCTTTTATATACTCCAAACACTCGGTTACCTGTACACACTCGCTGTTACTCTATTGACAGGGGCGTTTATGCTCTCCACCTACCCGGTTATACTCTCCACACTCTTGGTTACACTCTCCACACTCACGGTTACACGCTCCACACTCTCGGTTTCACTCTCCACACTCTCGGTTACACTCTCCCCGCTCTCGTTTACAATCTCCACACTCTCGGTTACACTCTCCACACACTTGGTTAAACTCTCCACACTCCTGTTTACACTCTCCACACTCACGGTTACACTCTCCACAGACTTGGTTAAACTCTCCACACTCTTGTTTACAATCTCCACTCTCACGGTTACACTCTCCACACTCTTGGTTACACTCTCCACACTCTCGGTTACACTCTCCACACTCTCGGTTACACTCTCCACACAGGCGGTTACACTCTCCCCGCTCTCGTTTACAATCTCCAAACTCTCAGTTACATTCTCCACACACTTGGTTAAACTCTCCACACATTTGGTTACATTCTCCACACTCACGGATACACTCTCCAGACTCAGTTACACTCCCCACATTCTCGGTTTCACTCTCCACACTCTCGGTTCCACACTGCACTATGATCGTTACACTCTCCACACACTCGGTTACACTCTCCACATTCTCGGTTATGCTCTCCACATCCTCGGTTACACTCTCTGCACACGCTTTTACATTCTCCACCACTTGGTTAAACTCTCCACACACTCGGTTAAAGTCTCCGCATCCTCGGTTACACTCTCCACACCCTCGGTTACACTCTCCGCACACACGATTAGACTGTCCAAACACTCGGTTACACTCTCCACACACGCGGTTACAATCTCCACGCTCTCGGTTACACTCTCCACACTCTAGGTTATACTCTCCACACACTCGGTAACACTCTCCACACTCTCGGTTACACTCCCCACACTCTCGGTTACACTCTCCACACTCTAGGTTAAACTCTCCACACACTCAGTTACACTCTCCACACACTCGGTTACACTCTCCACAAACTCGGTTACACTGCCCACACACGCTTTTACATTCTCCCCACTCGGTTTCACTCTGCACACTCTTGTTTACACTCTCCACTCAAGCTGTTACACTCTCCACACCCTCGGTTACACTCTCCACACCCTCGGTTACACTCTCCACACCCTCGGTTACACTCTCCACACACTCATTTACACTCTCCACACCCTCGGTTACACTCTCCACACCCTCGGTTACACTCTCCACACACGGTTTTATACTCTCCACACACTCGGTTACCTCTGCACACTCGCGGTTACTCTGTCGACAGGGGTGTTTATGCTCTCCACATACGCGCTTACACTCTCCACACTCTAGGTTACACTCTCCACACACTCGGTTACACTCTCCACACACTCGGGTACAATCGCTACACACTCAGTTATACTCTCCACACTCTCGGTTACACTTTCTACACACTCGGTTAAACTCTCCACACACTCAGTTACACTCTCCCTGCTCTCGGTTACAATCTCCACACTCTCGGTTACACGCTCCACACTCTCGGTTACACTTTCAACACACTCAAGGTTAAACTCTCCACACACTTTGTTAAACTCTCCACACTCTTGTTTAGAGTCTCCACACTCACGGTTACACTCTCCAGACTCGGTTACGCTCTCCACACTCTAGGTTAAACTCTCCACACACACGGTTAGACACTCCACACACTCGGTTACACTCTCCACACACGCTTTTACATTCTCCACCACTCAGTTTCATTCTGCACACTCTTGGTTACACTCTCCACACAGGCGGTTACACTCTCCAGAGACTCGGGTATGATCTCCAGAAACTCTGTTACACTTTATACACACTCATTTACACTTTATTTACACTCGGTACATTCTCCACACATTAGGTTACCCTCTCCGCGCTGTCGGTTACACTCTCCACACTCACGGTTACACGGTCCACACACGCTTTTATACTCTCCACACACTCGGTTACCTCTGCACACTCGCAGTTACTCTATCGACAGGGGCGTTTATGCACTCCACCTACCCGGTTACACTCTCCACGCTCTTGTTTACACTCTCCACAACGCGGTTACCCTCTCCACACACTTGGGTACAATCTGCAGACACTCGGTTACACTTTCTACACACTCGGTTACAATCTCCACACTCTCGGTTACACTCTCTACACATTTGGTTAAACTCTCCACATTCTCGGTTACACTCCCCGCACAAGCGATTTCACTCTGCATACGCTTGGTTACACTCTCCACACAAACAGTTACAATCTCCACACCCTCGGTTACACTCTCTACACACGCTTTTATATTCTCCACACACTTGGTTACCTATGTACACTCGCGGTTACTCTATCGACAGGGGCGTTTATGCACTCCACCTATCCGGTTACACTCTCCACACTCTTGGTTACACTCTCCCCACTGTTGGTTACACTCTCCACACTCTCGGTTACACTCTCCACACACTCGGTTACACTCTCCACGCCCTCGGTTACACTCTCCACACACGCTTTTACATTCTCCACCACTCGGTTACATTGTCCACACTCTAGGTTAAACTCTCCATACCCTCGGTTACACTCTCCACAAACTCGGTTACACTCTCCACACACGCTTTTACACTCTCCATACTCTTGGTTACACTCTCCACACTCTAGGTTACATTCTCCACACTCTTGGTTACACTCTCCACACATTCGGGTACAATCTCTAGACATTCGGTTACACTTTCTACACTCTCAGTTACGCTCTCCCCGCTCTTGGTTCCAATCTCCACACTCTCGGTTACACTCTCCACACTCTCGGTTACACTTTCAACACACTTGGTTAAACTCTTCACACTCTTGTTTAAAGTCTCCACACTCACATTTACACTCTCCAGACTCGGTTACGCTCTCCACATTCTCGATTTCACTCTCCACACTCTCGGTTTCACTCTGCACTCTCATGGTTACACTCTCCACACTCTCGGTTACACTCTCCACACACTCAGTTACACTCTCCACACACTCAGTTACACTCTCCACACACTCGGTTTCACTCTGCGCACTCTTGGTTACACTCTCCACACAGGGGGTTACACTCTCCACACACTCGGGTATGATCTCCAGACGCTTGGTTACACTTTCTACACACTCAGTTACACTTTCTTTACACTCGGTACATTCTCCACACCCTCGGTTACACGCTCCACACACGCTTTTATACTCTCCACACACATGGTTACCTCTGCACACTCGCATTTACTCTATCGACAGGTGCGTCTATGCTCTCCACATACGCGGTTACACTCTCCACACACTCGGGTACAATCTGCAGACACTCGGTTACACTTTCTACACACTCGGTTATACTCTCCACACACTCGGTTACACTCTCCCCGCTCTCGGTTACAATCACCACACTCTCGGTTACACTTGCTACACACTCACAGTTACACTCTCCACACACTTGGTTAAACTCTCCACACTCTTGTTTTCACTCTCCACACTCACGGTTATACTCTCCAGACTCGGTTACGCTCTCCACATTCTCGGTTACACTCTCCGCACAAGCGATTTCACTCTGCACACGCTTGGTTACACTCTCCTCACACGCTTTTATATTCTCCACACTCTCAGTTACCTCTGCACACTCGCGGTTACTCTATCGACAGGGGCGTTTATGCACTCCACCTACCCGGTTACACTCTCCACACTCTTGGTTACAATCTCCACAGTCTTGGTTACACTCTCCAAACTCTTGGTTACACCTCCATACACACGGGTACAATCTCTAGACACTCGGTTACACTTTCTACACACTCTAGGTTACACACTCCACACACTTGGTTAAACTCTCCAAACTCCTGTTTACACTCTGCACACTTACGGTTACACTCTCCACACAATTAGTTAAACTCTCCATACTCTCGGTTACACTCTCCACACATTTGGTTACATTCTCCACACTCTTGTTTACACTCTCTACACTCACGGTTACACACTCCACACTCACGGTTACACTCTCCACACACTTGGTTAAACTCTCCACACACTTGGTTAAACTCTCCACACTCACGGTTACACTCTCCAGACTCGGTTACGCTCTCCACATTCTGTTACACTCTCCGCACAAGCGTTTTCACTCTGCACACGCTTGGTTACACTCTCCACACAGTTACACTCTCCACACACGCTGTTATATTCTCCACACACTCAGTTACCTCTGCACACTCGCGGTTACTCTATCGACAGGGGCGTTTATGCACTCCACCTACCCGGTTACATTCTCCACACTCTTGGTTACACTCTCCACACTCTTGGTTACACTCTCCAAACTCTCGGTTACACACTCCACACACTCGGGTACAATCTCTAGACACTCGGTTACACTTTCTACACACTCAAGGTTACACTCTCCACATACTTGGTTAAACTCTCCAAACTCCTGTTTACACTCTCCATACTCACGGTTACACTCTCCACAGACTTGGTTAAACTCTCCATACTCTCGGTTACACTCTCCACACATTTGGTTACATTCTCCACACTCTTGTTTACATTCTCCACACTCACGGTTACACTCTCCACACTCACGGTTACACTCTCCACACTCAGTTAAGCTCTCCACATTCTCGTTTTCACTCCCCACACCCGCGGTTCCACGCTGCACTATCATGGTTACACTCTCCACACACTCGGTTACACTCTCCACATCCTCGGTTACACTCTGCACACACTTGGTTAAAGTCTCCACACCCTCGGTTACCCTCTCCACACCCTCGGTTACACTCTCCACACACTCGGTTACACTCTCCACACACGGTTTTATACTCTCCACACACTCGGTTACCTCTGCACACTCGCGGTTACACTCTCCACACTCAGTTACGCTCTCCACATTCTCGTTTTCACTCCCCACACTCTCGGTTCCACGCTGCACTATCATGGTTACACACTCCACACACTCGGTTACACTCTCCACATCCTCGGCTACACTCTGCACACTCTTGGTTAAAGTCTCCACACCCTCGGTTACACTCTCCACACACTCGGTTACTTCTGCACTCTCGCGGTTACTCTATCGACAGGGGTGTTTTGCTCACCACATACGCGCTTACACTCTCCACGCTCTTAGTTACACTCCCCACACAGGCGGTTACAATCTCCGCACACTCGGTTACACTCTCCACACACTCGGTTACACTCTCCACACACGCTTTTACTTTCTCCACCACTCGGTTTCACTCTGCACACTCTTGGTTACACTCTCCACACAGGCGGTTACACTCTCCACACACTTGGTTAAACTCTCCACATTCTCGGTTTCACTCTCCACACTCTCGGTTTCACTCTGCACTCTCATGGTTAAACTCTCCACACTCACGGTTACACTCTCCAGACTCGGTTACGCTCTCCACACACTCGGTTACACTCTCCACACACGCTTTTACATTCTCCACCACTCGGTTTCACTCTGCACACTCTTGGTTACACTCTCCACACAGGCGGTTACACTCTCCAGAGACTCGGGTATGATCTCTAGACACTCGGTTACACTTTCTACACACTCAGTTACACTTTATTTACACTCGGTACATTCTCGGTTCCACGCTGCACTATCATGGTTACACACTCCACACACTCGGTTACACTCTCCACATCCTTGGCTACACTCTGCACACTCTTGGTTAAAGTCTCTACACCCTCGGTTACACTCTCCACACACTCGGTTACCTCTGCACACTCGCAGTTACTCTATCGACAAGTGCGTTTATGCTCTCCACATATGCGGTTACACTCTGCACACTCTTGTTTACACTCCCCACACACGCGGTTACACTCTCCACACACTCGGGTACAATCTCTAGACACTCAGTTACACTTTCTACACACTCGGTTACAATCTCCACACTCACGGTTACACTTTCCACACACTTGGTTAAACTCTCTACACACTCGTTTACACTCTCCAAACCCTCGGTTACACTCTCCACACACGCTTTTACTCTCTCCAAACACTCAGTTACCTCTGCACACTCGCGGTTAATCTATCGACAGGTGCGTTTATTCTCTCCACGTACGCGGTTACACTCTCCATGCTCTTGGCTACACTCCCCACACAGGCGGTTACACTCTCCACACACTCGGGTACAATCTCTTGACACTCGGTTACACTTTCTACACACTCGGTTACACTCTCCACACGCTCGGTTACACTTTCTACACACTCATGGTTACACTGTCCACACACTTGGTTAAACTCTCCACACTCTTATTTACACTCTCCACACTCACGGTTACACTCTCCAGTCTCGGTTACGCTCTCCACAATCTCGGTTTCACTCTCCACACTCTCAGTTGCACGCTGCAAACTCATGGTAACACTCTCCACACACTCGGTTACACTCTCCAAACACTCGGTTATGCACTCCACTTTCTCGGTTACGCTCCGCACATGCGATTACACTCTCCACACACTCGGTTACACTCTCCACACACTCGGTTACACTCTCCACACTCACGGTTACACTCTCCACATCCTCGGTTACACTCTCCACACACACTTTTACATTCTCCACCACTCGGTTACACTCTGCACTCTCTTGGTTAAACTCTCCACACCCTCGGTTACACTCTCCACACCCTCAGTTACACTCTCCACACCCTCGGTTACACTCTCCACACCCTCGGTTACACGCTCCACACACGCTTTTATACTCCCCAAACACTCGGTTACCTCTGCAATCTTGCGGTTACTATATCAACAGGTGCGTTTATTCTCTCCACATACGCGCTTACACTCTCCACACTCTTGGTTACACTCTCCACACAGGCGGTTACACTCTCCATGCCCTCGGTTACACTCTCCACACACGCCTTTATACTCCCCACACACTTGGTTACCTCTGCACACTCGCGGTTACTCTATCGACAGGGGCGTTTATACTCTCCACATACGCGGTTACACTCTCCAAGCTTTTGGTTACACTCCCCACACAGGCGGTTACACTCTCCACACACTTGGGTACAATCTCTAGACACTCGGTTACACTTTCTACACACTCAGTTACACTCTCCCCGCTCTCGTTTACACTCTCCACACTCTCGGTTACACTCTCCACACTCTCGGTTACACTCTCCACACTCTCGGTTACACTCTCCACACACTCAGTTACACTCTCCACACAAGCTTTTACATTCTCCACCACTCGGTTACACTCTGCACACTCTTGGTTACACTCTCCACACAGGCGGTTACACTCTCCAGACACTCGGGTATGATCTCCAGACACTCGGTTACACTTTCGACACACTCAGCTACACTTTCTATACACTCGGTACATTCTCCACACACTAGATTACAGTCTCCACGGTGTCGGTTACACTCTGCACAGTCTCTGTTACACTCTTCACGCTCTCGGTTACAATCTCCACACTCTTAGTTACACTCTCCAAACACTCGGTTTCCCTCTCCACATACACGGTTACACTCTCCATGCTCTTGGTTACACTCCCCACACAGGTGGTTACACTCTCCACACACGCGGGTACAATCTCTTGACACTCGGTTACACTTTCTACACACTCGCTTACACTCTCCACACACTCGGTTACACTCTCCCTGCTCTTGGTTACAATCTCCATACTCTCGGTTACACTCTCCACACACTCGGTTACACTCTCCACATTCACGGTTACACTCTCCGCACACTTGGTTAAACTCTCCACACTCTTATTTACACTCTCCACACTCACGGTTACATTCTCCAGACTCAGCTACGCTCTCCACATTCTCGGTTTCACTCTCCACACTCTCGGTTGCACGCTGCACACTCATGGTAACACTCTCCACACACCCGGTTACACTCTCCAAACACTCGGTTATGCTCTCCATATTCTCGGTTACACTTTCCACACCTTAGGTTAAACTCTCCACACACTCGGTGACACTCTCCACACTCTCGGTTACACACTCCACACACTCGGTTACACTCTCCACACCCTCGGTTACACTCTCCACACTCTCGGTTACACTCTCCACGCCCTCGGTTACACTCTCCACACACGCCTTTATACTCTCCACACACTCGGTTACCTCTGCACACTCGCGGTTACTCTATCGACAGGGGCGTTTATGCTCTCCACATACGCGGTTACACTCTCCACGCTTTTGGTTACACTCCCCACACACGCGGTTACACTCTCCACACACTTGGGTACAATCTCTAGACACTCGGTTACACTTTCTACACACTCAGTTACACTCTCCACACTCTCGGTTACACTCTCCACACTCTCGGTTACACTCTCCACACACGCTTTTACATTCTCCACCACTCGGTTACACTCTGCACACTCTTGGTTACACTCTCCACACAGACGGTTACATTCTCCAGACACTCGGGTATGATCTCCAGACACTCGGTTACACTTTCTACACACTCAGTTATACTTTCTATACACTCGGTACATTCTCCACACACTAGGTTACAGTCTCCACGGTGTCGGTTACAGTCTGCACAGTCTCTGTTACACTCTTCACGCTCTCGGTTACAATCTCCACACTCTCGGTTACACTCTCCAAACACTCGGTTACCCTCTCCAAATTCACGGTTACACTCTCCGCACACGCGAGTACACTCTCCGCACACTCGGTTACACTCTCCACACACTCAGCGAAACTCTCCACACTCTCGGTTAAACTCTCCTCACACTCGGTTACACTCTCCACACCCTCGGTTACACATTCCACACACGCTTTTACACTCTCCAAACACTCAGTTTCCTCTGCATACTCACGGTTACTCCATTGACAGGTGCGTTTATTCTCTCCACATACACGGTTACACTCTCCATGCTCTTGGTTACACTCCCCACACAGGCGGTTACACTCTCCACACACTCGGGTACAATCTCTTGACACTCGGTTACACCTTCTACACACTCAGTTACACTCTCCACACACTCTGTTACACTCTCCCCGCTCTCGGTTACAAGCTCCACACACTCGGTTACACGTTTTACACACTCAATGTTACACTCTCCCCGCTCTCGGTTACACTCTGCACACACTCGGTTACACTTTCTACACTCTCACAGTTACATTCTCCACACACTTGGTTACATTCTCCACACTCACGGTTACACTCTCCAGACTCGGTTACGCTCCCCACATTCTCGGTTTCACTCTCCACACTCTCATTTCCACGCTGCACTCTCATGGTTACACTCTCCAAACACTCTGTTACACTCTCTAAACACTCAGTTATTCTCTCCACACACTTGGTTACACTCTCCACACACGCTTTTACATTCTCCACCACTCGGTTTCATTCTGCACACTATTGGTTACACTCTCCAGACACTCGGGTATGATCTCCAGACACTCGGTTACACTTTATACACACTCAGTTACACTTTCTATACACTTGGTACATTATCCACACACTCGGTTACACTCTCCACGCTGTCGGTTACACTCTCCACAGTCTCTGTTACATTCTCGGTTACAATCTCCACACTCTTAGTTACACTCTCCATACTCTCGGTTACACTCTCCAAACGCTCGGTTACGCTCTCCACGTTCTCGGTTACACTCTCCGCACACGCGATTACACTGTCCACACACTCGGTTACACGCTCCACACTCTCGGTTAATCTCTCCACACCCTTGGTTAAACTCTCCTCACACTCGGTTACACTCTCCACACACTCGGTTACACTCTCCATACACGCTTTTATACTCTCCACACACTCGGTTACCTCTGCACACTTGCAGTTAAACTATCGACAGGGGCGTTTATACTCTCCACATACGCGGTTACACTCTCCACGCTCTTGGTTACACTCCCCACACAGGCGGTTACACTCTCCACACACTCGGGTACAATCTCTAGACACTCGGTTACACTTTCTACACTCTGTTACACTCTCCCCGCTCTCGGTTACAAGCTCCACACAAGCGGTTACACTCTCCACACACTCAGTTACACTCTCCACAACCTCGGTTAAACTTTCCACACCCTCGGTTACACTCTCCACACACGCTTTTATACTCTCCACACACTCGGTTACCTCTGCACACTTGCGGTTAAACTATCGACAGGGGCGTTTATACTCTCCACATACGCGGTTACACTCTCCACGCTCTTGGTTACACTCCCCACACAGGCGGTTACACTCTCCACACAGGCAGTTACACTCTCCACACACTCGGGTACAATCTCTAGACACTCGGTTACAAGCTCCACACTCTCGGTTACACTCTCCACACACTCGGTTACACGTTCTACACACTCAATGTTACACTCTCCCAGCTCTCGGTTACACTCTCCACACACTCGGTTACACTTTCTACACTCTCACGGTTACGTTCTCCACGCACTTGGTTAAACTCTCCACACTCTCGGTTACACTCTCCACACTCTCGGTTACACTCTCCACACAATCGGTTACACATTCTACACCCTCAATGTTACACTCTCCACACACTCGGTTACACTTTATACACACTCAAGGTTACACTGTCCACACACTTGGTTAAACTCTCCATACTCTTGTTTACACTCTCCACACTCACGGTTACACTCTTCAGACTCGGTTACGCTCTCCACATTCTCGGTTACATTCTCCACACTCACGGTTACACTCTCCAGACTCGGTTACGCTCCCCACATTCTCGGTTTCATTCTCCACACTCTCAGTTGCACGCTGCACTCTCATGGTTACACACTCCACACACTCAGTTAGACTCTCCAAACACTCGGTTACACTCTCCAAACACTCAGTTACACCCTCCAAACACTCGCATATTCTCTCCACATTCTTGGTTACACTCTCCACACACTCGGATATTCTCTCCACATTCTTGGTTACACTCTCCACACTCTAGGTTAAACTCTCCACACACTCGGTTACACGTTCTACACACTCAATGTTACACTCTCCCAGCTCTCGGTTACACTCTCCACACACTCGGTTACACTTTCTACACTCTCACGGTTACATTCTCCACACACTTGGTTAAACTCTCCACACTCTCGGTTACAAGCTCCACACTCTCGGTTACACTCTCCACACAATCGGTTACACGTTCTACACCCTCAATGTTACACTCTCCACACTCTCGGTTACACTCTCCACACACTCGGTTACCCTCTCCACACCCTTGGTTACCCTCTCCACACCCTTGGTTACCCTCTCCACACCCTTGGTTACACTCTCCACACACGCTTTTACACTCTGTAATCACTCGGTTACCTCTGCACACTCGCGGTTACTCTATCGACAGGGGCGTTTATTCTCTCCACATACGCGGTTACACTCTCCACACTCTTGGTTACACTCCGCACACAGGCGGTTACACTCTCCACAGTCTCTGTTACACTCTTCACACTCTCGGTTACAATCTCCACAATCTTATTTACACTCTCCAAACACTTGGTTACGCTCTCCACATTCTCGGTTACACTCTCCGCACATGCGATTACACTGTTCACACACTCGGTTACACGCTCCACACTCTTGGTTTTACACGCTTTTACACTCTCTAATCACTCGGTTACCTGTGCACACTCGCGGTTACTCTATCAACAGGGGCATTTATTCTCTCCACATACGCGGTTACACTCTCCACACTCTTGGTTACACTCCGCACACAGGCGGTTACACTCTCCGCACACAGGCGGTTACACTCTCCACACACTCAGTTACAATCTCTAGACACTCGGTTACACTTTCTACACACTCGGTTACACTCTCCCCGCTCTCGGTTACAATCTCCACACACTCGGTTACACTTTCTACACACTCGGTTATATTCTCCACACACTTGGTTAACATCTCCACACTCTTGATTACACTCTCCACACACTCGGTTACACTCTCCAAACACTTGGTTACGCTCTCCACATTCTCAGTTAAACTCTCCACACACTCGGTTACACTCTCCACATGCTTGGTTACACTCTCCACACAAACAGTTACACTCTCCAAACCCTCGGTTACACTCTCCACACCTTCGAATACACTCTCCACACACGCTTTTATACTCTCTACACACTCGGTTACCTCTGCACACTCGCGGTTACTCTATCGAGAGGGGCGTTTACGCTCTCCACATTCCCGGTTACACTCTCCGTGCTCTTGGTTACACTCTCCACACTCTCGGTTACACTCTGCACACTCACGGTTACACTCTCCACACTCTCGGTTCCACGCTGCATTCTCATGGTTACACTCTCCACACACTCGGTTACACTCTCCACACACTCGGGTACAATCTCTAGACACTCGGTTACACTTTCTACACACTTGGTTACACTCTGCACACACTCATTTACACTCTCCCTGCTGTTGGTTACACTCTCCTCAGTCTCTGTTACACCCTTCACACTCTCGGTTACAATCTCCACACTCTCGGTTACAATCTCCACACTCACGGTTACACTCGCCACACACTCGGTTAAACTCTCCACACACTCGGTTACACTCTCCAAACACTCGGTTACACTCTCCAAACACTCGCATATTCTCTCCACATTCTTGGTTACACTCTCCACACACTCGGTTACACTCTCCAAACACTCGGATATTCTCTCCACATTCTTGGTTACACTCTCCACACTCTAGGTTAAACTCTCCACACACTCGGTTACACTCGCCAAACACTCGGTTACACTCTCCACCCACGCTTTTACATTCTCCACCACTTGGTTTCATTCTGCACACTCTTGGTTACATTCTCCACACAGGCGGTTAAACTCTCCACACACTCAGTTACACTCTCCCCGCTCACGGTTACAAGCTCCACACTCTCGGTTACACTCTGCACACACTCGGTTACACTTTCTACACACTCAATGTTACACTCTCCACACTCAATGTTACACTCTCCACACACTCGGTTACACTTTCTACACACTCAAGGTTATACTCTCCACACACTTGGTTAAACTCTGTACACTCTTGTTTACAGTCTCCACACTCACGGTTACACTCTCCAGACTCGGTTACGCTCCCCACATTCTCGGTTAAACTCTCCACACAGGAGGTTAAACTCTCCACACACTCGGTTACCTCTGCGCACTCGCGGTTACTCTATTGACAGAGGCGTTTATGCTCTCCACATACGCGGTTACACTCTCCACGCTCTTTGTTACACTCCCCACACAGGCGGTTACACTCTCCACACAGGCGATTACACTCTCCACACACTCGGGTACAATCTCTAGACACTCGGTTACACTTTCTACACACTCGGTTAAACTCTCCACACCCTCGGTTATACTCTCCACACACTCGGTTACACTCTCCACCCACGTTTTTACATTCTCCACCACTCGGTTTCATTCTGCAAACTATTGGTTACACTCTCCAGACACTCGGGTATGATCTCCAGACACTCGGTTACACTTTATACACACTCAGTTACACTTTCTATTCACACGGTACATTCTCCACGCACTCGGTTACACTCTCCATGATATCGGTTACACTCTCCACAGTCTCTGTTACACTCTTCACACTCTCGGTTACAATCTCCACAGTCTCTGTTACACTCTCCACACTCTTGGTTACAATCTCCACAATCTTAGTTACACTCTCCAAACACTCGGTTACGCTCTCCACATTCTCGGTTACACTCTCCGCACACACGATTACACTCTCCACACACTCAGTTACATGCTTCATACTCTCGGTTAAACTCTGCACACACTCGGTTATACTCTCCACACACTTGGTTACACTCTCCACACGGGTGGTTACACTCTCCACACGGGCGGTTACACTCTCCACACATTTGGTTAAACTCTCCACACTCTTGTTTACACTCTCCACACTCACGGTTACACTCTCCAGACTCGGTTACGCTCTCCACATTCTCGGTTTCACGCTCCATACTCTCGGTTGCACGCTGCACACTCATGGTTACACTCTCCACACTCTGGGTTACACTCTCCACACACTCGGTTACACTCTCCACATTCTCGGATACGCTCCGCACACGCGATTATACTGTCCACACACTCGGTTACCCTCTCCACACACTCGGTGACCTCTCCACACTCTCGGTTAAACTCTCCACACTCTTGGTTAAACTCTCCTCACACTCGGTTACACTCTCCACACACGCTTTTACATTCTCCACCACTCAGTTTCACTCTGCACACTATTGGTTACACTCTCCACACAGGTGGTTACACTCTCCAGACACTCAGCTATGATCTCCAGACACTTTCTACACACTCAGTTACAATTTCTATACACTCGGTACATTCTCCACACACTCGGTTACACTCTCCATGCTGTTGGTTACACTCTCCACACACTCGGTTACACTTTCCACACACGCTTTTACATTCGCCACACTCTCGGTTTCACTCTGCACACTCTTGGTTACACTCTCCACACAGGCGGTTAAACGCTCCACACACTTGGGTACACTCTCCACACCCTCGGTTACCTTCTTCACACCCTTGGTTACACTCTCCACACACGCTTGTACACTCTCTAATCACTCGGTTACCTGTGCACACTCGCGGTTACTCTATCAACAGGGGCATTTATTCTCTCCACATACGCGGTTACACTCTCCACACTCTTGGTTACACTCCGCACACAGGCGGTTACACTCTCCGCACAGGCGGTTACACTCTCCACACACTCAGTTACAATCTCTAGACACTCGGTTACACTTTCTACACACTCGGTTACACTCTCCCCGCTCTCGGTTACAATCTCCACACACTCGGTTACACTTTCTACACACTCGGTTATATTCTCCACACACTTGGTTAACATCTCCACACTCTTGATTACACTCTCCACACACTCGGTTACACTCTCCAAACACTTGGTTACGCTCTCCACATTCTCGGTTAAACTCTCCACACACTCGGTTACACTCTCCACATGCTTGGTTACACTCTCCACACAAACAGTTACACTCTCCAAACCCTCGGTTACACTCTCCACACCTTCGAATACACTCTCCACACACGCTTTTATACTCTCTACACACTCGGTTACCTCTGCACACTCGCGGTTACTCTATCGAGAGGGGTGTTTACGCTCTCCACATTCCCGGTTACGCTCTCCGTGCTCTTGGTTACACTCTCCACACTCTCGGTTACACTCTGCACACTCACGGTTACACTCTCCACACTCTCGGTTCCACGCTGCATTCTCATGGTTACACTCTCCACACACTCGGTTACACTCTCCACACACTCGGGTACAATCTCTAGACACTCGGTTACACTTTCTACACACTTGGTTACACTCTGCACACACTCATTTACACTCTCCCTGCTGTTGGTTACACTCTCCTCAGTCTCTGTTACACCCTTCACACTCTCGGTTACAATCTCCACACTCTCGGTTACAATCTCCACACTCACGGTTACACTCGCCACACACTCGGTTAAACTCTCCACACTCTCGGTTACACTCTCCAAACACTCGGTTACGCTCTCCACATTCTCAGTTACACTCTCCGCACACGCGATTACACTGTCCACCCACTCGATTACACTCTCCACACTCTCGGTTAAACTCTCCAAACACTCGGTTACACTCGCCACACACGCTTTTACATTCTCCACCACTCGGTTTCATTCTGCACACTATTGGTTACACTCTCCAGACACTCGGGTATGATCTCCAGACACTCGGTTACACTTTATACACACTCAGTTACACTTTCTATACACTCGGTACATTCTCCACACACTCAGTTACACTCTCCAAGCTGTCGGTTACACTCTCCACAGTCTCTGTTACACTCTTCACACTCTCGGTTACAATCTCCACACTCTTAGTTACACTCTCCATACTCTCGGTTACACTCTCCGCACACGCGATTACACTGTCCAATCACTCGGTTACCCTCTCCACACTCTCGGTTAAACTCTCCACACCCTTGGTTAAACTCTCCTCACACTCGGTTACACTCTCCACACACGCTTTTACATTTTCCACCACTCAGTTTCACTCTGCACACTATTGGTTACACTCTCCACACAGGCGGTTACATTCTCCAGACACTCAGCTATGATCTCCAGACACTCGGTTACACTTTCTACACACTCAGTTACAATTTCTATACACTCGGTAAATTCTCCACACACTCGATTACACTCTCCATGCTGTTGGTTACACTCTCCACACACTCGGTTACACTCTCCACACACGCTTTTACATTCGCCACACTCTCGGTTTCACTCTGCACACTCTTGGTTACACTCTCCACACAGGAGGTTACACGCTCCACACACTTGGTTACACTCTCCACACCCTCGGTTACACTCTCCACACCCTCGGTTACACTCTCCACACCCTCGGTTACCCTCTCCACACCCTTGGTTACCCTCTCCACACCCTTGGTTACACTCTCCACACACGCTTTTACACTCTGTAATCACTCGGTTACCTCTGCACACTCGCGGTTACTCTATCGACAGGGGCGTTTATTCTCTCCACATACGCGGTTACACTCTCCACACTCTTGGTTACACTCCGCACACAGGCGGTTACACTCTCCACAGTCTCTGTTACACTCTTCACACTCTCGGTTACAATCTCCACAATCTTATTTACACTCTCCAAACACTTGGTTATGCTCTCCACATTCTCGGTTACACTCTCCGCACATGCGATTACACTGTTCACACACTCGGTTACACGCTCCACACTCTTGGTTAATCTCTCCACACCCTTGGTTAAACTCTCCTCACACTCGGTTACACTCTCCACACACGCTTTTACATTTTCCACACACTCGGTTTCACTCTCCACACCCTCGGTTACACTCTCCACACAAGTGGTTACACTCTCCACACACTCAGTTACACTCTCCACACCCTCGGATAAACTTTCCACACCCTCGGTTACACTCTCCACACACGCTTTAATACTCTCCACACACTCGGTTACCTCTGCACACTTGCGGTTACTCTATCGACAGGGGCGTTTATTCTCTCCACATGCGCGGTTACACTCTCCACACTCTTGGTTACACTCCGCACACAGGCGGTTACACTCTCCACACACTCAGTTACAATCTCTAGACACTCGGTATTACTTTCTACACTCTCAGTTACACTATCCCCGCTCTCGGTTACAATCTCCACACACTCGGTTACATTTTCTACACACTCGGTTAAACTCTCCACATGCTTGGTTACACTCTGCACACCCTCGGTTACACTCTCCACACACTCGGTTACACTCTCCACACACGCTTTTATACTCTCCACACACTCGGTTACCTCTGCACACTTGCGGTTACTCTATCGACAGGGGCGTTTATTCTCTCCACATGCGCGGTTACACTCTCCACACTCTTGGTTACACTCCGCACACAGGCGGTTACACTCTCCACACACTCGGTTACAATCTCTAGACACTCGGTATTACTTTCTACACTCTCAGTTACACTATCCCCGCTCTCGGTTACAATCTCCACACACTCGGTTACATTTTCTACACACTCGGTTAAACTCTCCACATGCTTGGTTACACTCTGCACACCCTCGGTTACACTCTCCACACACTCGGTTACACTCTCCACACTCTCGGTTACACTCTCCACACCCTCGGTTACACTCTCCACACACGCTTTTATACTCTCCACACACTCGGTTACCTCTGCATACTCGCGGTTACTCTATCGAGAGGGGCGTTTATGCTCTCCGCATACCCGGTTACATTCTCCACACTCTCGGTTACACTCTCCACACTCTCGGTTACACTCTCCACACTCTCGGTTACACTCTCCACACAGGCGGTTACACTCTCCACACACTCGGGTACAATCTCTAGACACTCGGTTACACTTTCTACACTCTCAGTTACATTCTCCACACACTTGGTTAAACTCTCCACACATTTGGTTACATTCTCCACACTCACGGATACACTCTCCAGACTCAGTTACACTCCCCACGCTCTCGGTTACACTCTCCACACACTTAGTTAAACTCTCCACACATTTGGTTACATTCTCCACACTCACGGATACACTCTCCAGACTCAGTTACACTCCCCACATTCTCGGTTACACTCTCCACACACTCAGTTCCACGCTGCACTCTCATGGTTAAACTCTCCACACACTCGCTTACACTCTCTACACTCTCGGTTACACTCTCCACACCCTCGGGTACAATCTCTAGACACTCGGTTACACTTTCTACACACTTGGTTACACTCTGCACACATTCATTTACACTCTCCCCGCTCTCGTTTACAATCTCCACACACGCGGTTACACTTTCTACGCACTCAAGGTTACACTCTCCAAACGCTTGGTTAAACTCTCCACACATTTGGTTACATTCTCCACACTCACGGTTACACTCTCCAGACTCAGTTACGCTCCCCACAGACTCGGTTACACTCTCCACACTCTCGGTTAAACTCTCCACACACTCGGTTACACTCTGCACACACGCGGTTACACTCTCCACACACTCGGGTACAATCTCTAGACACTCAGTTACACTTTCTACACACTCGGTTACACTCTCCCCGCTCTCGTTTACAATCTCCACACTCTTGTTTAAACTCTCCACACTCACGGTTACACTCTCCAGACTCGGTTACGCTCCCCACATTCTCGGTTTCACTCTCCACACTCTCATTTTACATTCTCCACCACTCGGTTTCACTCTGCACACTCGTGGTTACACTCTCCACACACTCGGGTATGATCTCCAGACACTCAGTTACACTTGCTACACACTCGGTACATTCTCCACACACTCGGTTACACTCTTCACGCTGTCGGTTAAACCTTCCACACCCTTGGTTACACTCTCCATACACTCGGTTACACTCTCCACACACTCGCTTACACTTTCCACACACTCAGTTACACTCTCCACACTCTTGGTTACACTCTCCAGACAAAGTTTTACACTCTCTACACCCTCGGTTAAACTCTCCACACCCTCGGTTACAGGCTCCACACTCACGGTTACACATTCCACACACGCTTTTACACTCTCCAAACACTCGGTTACCTCTGTACACTCGCATTTACTCCATCGACAGGTGCGTTTATTCTCTCCACATACGCTGTTACACTCTCCACGCTCTTGGTTACACTCCCCCCACAGGTGGTTACACTCTCCACACAGGTGGTTATAATGTCTAGACACTCGGTTACACTTTCTACACGCTCGGTTACACTCTCCACACACTCGGTTACACTATCCCCGCTCTCGGTTACACTATCCCCGCTCTCGGTTACAATCTCCACAATCTCGGTTACACTCTCCACACACTCGGTTACACTTTCTACACACTCACGGTTACACTCTCCACACTCGGTTATGCTCTCCACATTCTCGGTTTCACTCTCCACACTCTCGGTTGCACGCTGCACACTCATTGTTACACTCTCCACACACCCAGTTACCCTCTCCAAACACTCGGTTACGCTCCACATTCTCGGTTACGCTCCGCACATGCGATTACACTCTCCACACTCTCGGTTACAGTCTCGCCTGAAGATTCTATATCCCGGAATGTTGAGCTGCCAATCCTGCCCCTCCCTCAACCACGTCTCAGTGGTGGCTACTATATCATAATTCCACGTGTCAATCCTCACCCTTAACTCATCCATTTTACCTGTAATACTCCTGGCGTTAAAGTAGAGGCCATCCAGCTTTGCCTTACTCCCTTGAAGCTTTATGCAGCTGTAGTCCCTCTGACTTGATTGTTTTCTGTATTATGATGTGCCCCTATTCTGCTAACATTCTGTGTCCCCTCCCCCTGCCGAATTAGTTTAAACTCCTCCCAACAGCACAAGCAAACCCGCCCGCTAGGATGTTAATCCCACTCTGGTTCAGATGAAGACTGTCCCGCTTGTACAGGTCCCTGTGATCCAGGAATCTAAAACCCTCCCTCCTGCTCCGACTCTTAAGCCACGTATTCATCTGCGCTATTCTCCTATTTCTGAGCTCGCTAGCACGTGGCACTGGGAGTAATCCAGAGATTACAACCCGAGAGGTCTTGCTTTTTAGTCTACTGCCTAACTCCCTGAATTCTTGATGCAAGACCTCATCCCTCTTTCTGCCTATGTCATGGGTACCAACATGTACCATGACCTCTATCTTATCACCCTCCCCCTTCAGGATGCCCTGCAGCCCTTCAGTGACATCCCGGACCCTGGCACCAGGGAGGCAACATACCATCCTGGAATCACGTTGACGGCCACAGTAGCGCCTATCTGTTCCCCTGTCTATAGAATCCCCTATTACTATTACTCTTCCTCTCTTCCTCCCCTCCTGTACAGACAGGCTGCTTGTGTGCCAGAAGCTTGGCTCTGTCTGCACTCCCTGGAGGAACCAGCCTCCAAAATGGAAAACCAATTTGCGAGCGGGACCCCAGGAGACTCCTGAACTACCTGCCTGTT
Organism: Carcharodon carcharias; assembly: GCF_017639515.1. Taxonomy (NCBI): domain Eukaryota; kingdom Metazoa; phylum Chordata; class Chondrichthyes; order Lamniformes; family Lamnidae; genus Carcharodon; species Carcharodon carcharias. The sequence continues at coordinate 258,905,543 of NC_054467.1, read as the reverse complement.
GCTCTTGGACTGCCTGGTGGTCACCCAGACCATTCCTTCCTCAAGTCCCTTCGGCTGCGGTGTGACCACCTCTGTATACGTGCTATCCCCGATACTCTCAGACATGCGGATGCTCCACAGTGTCCCCAGCCACCGTTCCAGCTCTGAAACCCGAGCTTCCAGGAGCTGCAGCTGGATACACTTCCTGCACACATGCTGGTCCTGGGCACTGGAAATGTCCCCGGCTTCCCACATGGAGCACGAAGAGCACACCATGGGTTTGAGCTCTCCTGCCATGACTTATCCCTTTAAATTAAACCTTTTAAATCAATTTCTCTAGGGCTCTTCTTTCCTGATCCTCATTACAACAAAATATACAAACTGTTAACTACAAAAAGACTATAAGTGATAAAAGTAGTAAATACTTACCCGACCTTACCCACTATTCCTTTCCTTTCCTTTCCTTTCTCTTGTAGCCTCTACTGCTGCAGCAGGGCAAGACCGGTCTCTGGAGATTTAAGAAGTTGGATAGCAAAGTAAAAATGCAAAGAGCACCTCTTCCCCTCTGCACCGAATTCCCACTGTGCACCACATTACCAATACCCACACTCACTCTGGCTGTGGCTCACTCAGGATGAGGTCTCTCCCCTGCTTGTGTGCAAGCTCACTGTAGTGTGATTCTAAATAGTCCCTTTCTTAAATAGAGCTGAGGTGACTCACACTAGTTAAGCTTCAAATAGTAATCAACATCTATTCAGGCCCTAATCAGGCTTCAGTGATTGACAGTTAACTATCGCACAGTCAGCTGAGTCAGCTACCTTACCAACCTTTTAACTAGACTACTGAACTTACAATAATTAAACAGAAATGAAAGAGAAAGAATTACCAGTTCAATTCCCAGTGTGCACCAAATTGCCAATACCCACACTCACTCTGGCTGTGTCTCACTCAGGAGGAGCTCTCTCCCCTGTTCATGTGCAAGCACACCCTGTAATGACCCCACACACCCTGTAATGACCCCACACACCCGGTAATGACCCCACACACCCGGTAACGACCCCACACACCCGGTAACGACTCCACACACCCGGTAACGACTCTACACACCCTGTAATGACCCCACACACCCTGTAACGACCCCACACACCCGGTAACGACTCCACACACCCGGTAATGACCCCACACACCCGGTAATGACCCCACACACCCGGTAATGACTCTACACACCCGGTAATGACCCCACACACCCGGTAACGACCTCACACACCCAGTAACAACTCTACACACCCGGTAACGACCCCACACACCCGGTAACAACTCTACACACCCAGTAATGACTCTACACACCCGGTAATGACGCCACACACCCAGTAATGACTCTACACACCTGGTAACAACTCCACACACCTGGTAACGACTCCACACACCCAGTAACGACCCCACACACCCGGTAACGACCTCACACACCCGGTAACGGCTCTACACACCCGGTAACAACTCCACACACCCAGTAATGACTCCACACACCCGGTAACGACTCTACATACCCGGTAACTACCCCACACACCCGGTAATGACCCCACACACCCGGTAACAACTCCACACACCCGGTAATGACTCTACACACCCGGTAACAACTCCACACACCCGGTAACTACTCCACACACCCGGTAACGGCTCTACACACCCGGTAACAACTCCACACACCCGGTAACGACCCCACACACCCGCATACAGACTCCACACACCCGGTAATTACTCCACACACCCGGGTACAGACTCCACACACCCGGTAATGACTCTACACACCCGGTAACAACTCCACACACCCGGTAACTACTCCACACACCCGGTAACTACTCCACACACCCGCATACAGACTCCACACACCCGGTAATTACTCCACACACCCGGGTACAGACTCCACACACCCGGGTACAAACTCCACACACCCGGATACAGACTCCACACACCCGGGTACAAACTCCACACACCCGGGTACAAACTCCACACACCCGGGTACAGAACCCACACACCCAGGTACAGACTCCACACTCCCAGGTACAGATTCCACACACCCGGGTACAGACTCCACACACCCGGGTACAAACTCCACACACCCGGGTACAGACTCCACACACCCGGGTACAAACTCCACACACCCGGGTACAGACTCCACACACCCGGGTACAAACTCCACACACCCGGGTACAGACTCCACACACCCGGGTACAAACTCCACACACCCGGTAACTACTCCACACACCCGGGTACAAACTCCACACACCCGGGTACAGACTCCACACACCCGGGTACAAACTCCACACACCCGGGTACAACTACACACACCCGGGTACAGACTCCACACACCCGGGTACAACTACACACACCCGGGTACAAACTCCACACTCCCAGGTACAGATTCCACACACCCGGGTACAGACTCCACACACCCGGGTACAAACTCCACACACCCGGGTACAGACTCCACACACCCGGGTACAAACTCCACACACCCGGTAACTACTCCACACACCCGGGTACAAACTCCACACACCCGGGTACAGACTCCACACACCCGGGTACAAACTCCACACACCCGGGTACAACTACACACACCCGGGTACAGACTCCACACACCCGGGTACAAACTCCACACACCCGGGTACAGACTCCACACACCCGGGTACAAACTCCACACACCCGGTAACTACTCCACACACCCGGGTACAAACTCCACACACCCGGGTACAGACTCCACACACCCGGGTACAAACTCCACACACCCGGGTACAACTACACACACCCGGGTGCAAACTCCACACACCCGGTAACTACTCCACACACCCGGCTACAAACTCCACACTTGGGTCCAGAACCCACACACCCGGGTACAAACTCCACACACCCGGGTACAGACTCCACACACCTGGGTACAAACTCCACACACCCGGTAACTACTCCACACACCCGGGTACAAACTCCACACACCCGGTAACTACTCCTCACACCCGGGTACAAACTCCACACATGGGTCCAGAACCCACACACCCGGGTACAGACTCCACACACCCGGGTACAGTCTCCACTCACCTGGGTACAGACTCCATACACCTGGTACACTCTCCATGCACCTGGTACACTCTCCACACACCTGGTACACTCTCCACAAACATGGTACACTCTCCACCCAACCAAGTACTCTCTCCACACACCCGAGTACATTCTCCACACACCCGAGTACACTCTCCACACACCTGGTACACTCTCCACACACCCGGTACGCTCTCCCTACACCCGGTACGCTCTACTCACAACCGGTATACTTTCCACACACATGGTACACTCTCCACACACCCGGTACACTCTCCACACAGCTGCTACACTCTCCACACACCAGGGTACACTCTCCACACACCCGAGTACATTCTCCACACACCCAGGTACACTCTCCACACACCCAGGTACAATCTCCACTTACCCGGTACACTATGCACACACCCAGTACACTCTCTACACACCTGGTAGACTCTCCACATATCCGGTACACTATGCACACATCTGGGTACACTCTTCACACACCTGATACACTCTCCACACATCTGGTACACTATGCACACACCTGAGTACACTCTCCACAACCCGGTACACTATGCACACACCTGGGTACACTCTCCACACACCTGGGTACACTCTCCACAACCCGGTACACTATGCACACACCTGGGTACACTCTCCACACACCTGGGTACACTCTCCACAACCCGGTACACTATGCACACATCTGGGTACACTCTCCACACAGCCGGTACACTCTGCACACACCCGTTACACTCTCCACATAACCGGGTATGACTTGACACACTGCAGGAACACTCCACACACCTGGGCACAGACTCCACACATCCGAGTACCCTTTCCGCACACCTGAATACAGGGTCCCCGCACCATCCTGACCCCTCACAGCTGGGTATACACACTCTGCCGACCCAGGTACAGACACCATACAGCCCCAGATAAAGTTAAACACAAACCCCTTAAATATTAACCAGAACTGGGTACACTGTTTCATATCCATGTACATGCTTTTTAAATTCATGAGGGGGCTGGACAGAGTAGATAGGGAGAAGCTGCTCCCACTCGTAAAAGGATCAAGAACGAGAGGACACAGATTTAAAGTGATTTGCAAAAGAAGCAAATGTCACATGAGAGAAAAAACTTTTCACATAACGAATGGTTCGGGTCTGGAATGCACGGCCTGGAAGTGTGGTGGAGGCAGGTTCAATCGAGGCATTCAAGAGGGTATTGGATGATTATTTGAATAGAAACAATGTCTGGTGAAAAGGCAGGGCTTTGGCACTAGGTCATAACGCTCATTTGGAGAGCTGGTGCAGACATGATGGGCTGAATGGCCTCCTTTTGTGCTGTTAAAATCCGGTGATGCTGTGATTATATAGACATCCCGGGCTATTACAGTGAGCTATATAAATATCCCAGGGTAATACAGTGAATTATGTAGATATCCCGGGACATTTGTGAGTTCTTTAGATATCCTGGGGCATTACTCTTTGTAAAATAGATATCCTGGGGCATTACAGGGATATAGGGATACCCCGGTATATTCGCGTGAGTTATATGGGTGTCTTGAGGTTAATGATTGGTTGGTTATATTGTTAAAGATACAGGTGATGGCCATTATTTGTTTAAGAACTGAGAGCACACATGAAGGCACTCGGTTACTGGTTAGGCTTCAGTGATCTGTGCTACTTACTGCAGCCTGTGAATAAAACTACTGACAAGGGCAAGTCTTTGTCTTGTTTCATACTACGCCACCTGATCGGGATCTATTTAACACGGCGGACAGAGGACGAGTGCCTGAAGGTGAAGGTTTGAGACTAAGGGCAGAATTTTGTGGGCTTGGTGGTGGTGGTGGTTGGTGGGGGTGGGGGTGGGGGTGGGGGTGGGGGCAGTCAGGAACTGACCACTACCCCCTCGATGGGCACGGCCCAACTGTCAAAGTGGGCTCTTTAGCACATACCCACGAAAGAGCGCACTGCTCCCTGAGAGTAAGTGCTGTCTCAGGGAGGCCGCTCAGTGTTTAAAAAAACTTTAAAAATAGAGGAAGAAAAACATTATTAACATGTCCCCTCTCATGTGACAATGTCGCACGAGATGGGACGTGTTAATAAATATCACATAAAGTTTTTTAAAACAGACATGAGACCTCATCCCGCCGGTGGATTATTTTCCACATAGCTGGGTAGATGCCAGTGTTGTAGCTGTACTGGAGCAGCTTGGCAAGGGGCACGGCAAGTTCTGGAGCACCAGTCTTCAGTACTGTTGCCAGAATATTGTCAGGGCCCATAGTCTTTGCAGTATCCAGTGCCTTCAGCCCTTTCTTGATATCCCATGGAGAGAATTGAATTGGCTGAAGACTGGCATCTGTGATGCTGGGGACCTCTGGAGGAGGCCGAGATGGATCATCCACTCGGCACTTCTGGCTGAAGATTGTTACAAATGCTTCAGCCTTATCTTTTGCACTGATGTGCTGGGCTCCTCCATCATTAAGGATGGGGATATTTGTGGAGACTCCTATTCCAGGGGGTTGTTTAATTGTCCACCATCATTCACGACTGGGTGTGGCAGGGCTGCAGAGTCTAGATCTGATCCATTGGCTGTGGAATTGCTTAGCTCTGTCTATCACGTGTTGCTTACGCTGTTTGACATGCAAATAGTCCTGTTTTATAGCTTCACCAGGTTGACACCTCATTTTTAGATATGCCTGGTGCTGCTCCTGACATGCCCTCCTGCACTCTTCATTGAACCAGGGTTGATCCCCTGGCTTGATGGTAATGGTAGAGTGGGGGATATGCCGGGCCATGAGGTTACAGATTGTGTTTGAGTTCAATTCTGCTGCTGCTGATGGCCCACAGCACCTCATGGATGCCCAGTCTTGAGTTGGTAGATCTGTTCAAAACCTATCCCATTTAGCACGGTGATAGTGCCACACAACACGATGGAGGGTATCCTCAATGTGAAGACAGGACTTCGTCTCCACAACGACTGCGTGGTGGACTATTGAAGGACTGTGCTTCCGTTATACAGGGCATTTGATAAGGTGCCACATCAAAGGTTATTGCAGAAAATAAAAGCTGTAGGGGGTAACATATTGCCATGAATAGAAAACTGGCTAGCTGACAGGAAACAGAGAGTAGGCATAAATGAGTCATTTTCTCATTGGCAAGATGTAACTAGTGGTGTGCCACAGGGATCAGTGCTGGGGCCTCAACTTTTACAATTTAGTTAAATAACTTGGATGAAGGGACAGAAGGAATTGTTGCTAAATTTGCTGATGACACAAAGATAGGTAGGAAAGTAAGTTGTGGAGAGGACATAAGGAGGGTACGAAGGGATATAGATAGGTTGAGTGGGAAAAGATCTGGTAAATGGAGTATAATGTAGGAAAATGTGAACTTGCCCATTTTGGCAGTGAGAATAAAATAGAAGCATATTATCTAAATGGCGAGAGATTGCAGCGCACTGAGATTCAGAGGGATCTGGGTGTCCTAGTGCACGATTCACAAAAGGTTAGTGTGTAGGTACAGCCTATTAATTAAGGAAGTTAATAGAATGTTATTGTTTATTGTGAAGGGAATTGAATGCACTAATAGTGAGGTTATGCTTCAGTTATACAGGACACTGGTGAGACTACATCTGGAGTACTGTGTACAGTATTGGAAGGAAGGAAAAAAATGTGTTAGAAATAGTTCAGAGAAGCTTTACTAGACTAACACCAGGAATGTGCAGGTTGTCTTATGAGGAAAGGCTGGACAGACTAGGCTTGTTTCCACTGGAGTTTAGAAGAGTAAGAGGCAACTTGATTGAAACATGTAAGGTCCTGAGGCGTCTTGACAGGGTGGATGTGGAAAGGGTGTTGCCTCTTGTGGAAGAATCTAGAACTAGGGGTCACTGTTTAAAAGTAAGGGGTCGCTCATTTAAAACAGAGATGAGGAGAATTTTTTCCTCTCAGAGGGTAGTGAGTCTCTGGAACTTTCTTCCTCAGAAGGCGGTGGAAGCAGAGTCTTTGGATATTTTTAAGGCAGAGCTGGATAGATTCTTGATTAACAAGGAGGTGATAGGTTATCAGGCGTAGGCAGGAATGTGAGGTTGAGGTTACAATCAGCCATGATCTTAGTGAATGGCGAAGCAGACTAGAGGGGCCGAGTCGCCTACTACTCCTAATTTCTATGTTCGTATGTATATTCGGATAAGAAATATGAGGCTAAAATGAGACTCATAGCTCAGAGTTTTGAAGAGAGACGTGGTGATAAAGGTGTTGAAGAGGAGTCCTTCACTGCCGTGATCTGGAAGGTTTTCTTCGCTCTCTTAGTCACATTTTGTGGGAACATAAGATGATTGATATAAAAGCGTGGTCAAAAATTTCTAAGGCAAGTGTTTTTGAAGCCACCTAAAGAAGCAGCTAATATAGAAGGGAAGCTGTGGAAGTTAAATAAACGTGTTTATGGATTAAATGATTTGTCAAGAGATGGTATTTCTCAGTTAGGTCTGCTTGCTGAAAGTAGGTTGTATTCAGATGAAAGCAGACCCAGCGATGTTTGACTGGTATCACAAAGTGAAACTCACAGGCATCTTTATGTTGCATGTTGATGACTTTCCATGGGGAGTTGCTGCAGAATTTGAGCAATTTGTTGTAGGTAATATTAAAGGGGAATTTAAGATTGGAAGTCAGACTTCAGTGGCCTTTAATTATACCAGGTTAGACATTAAGCAGAATAGGTTGGGAGTGACCTTGATGTCACTCATACCTCGAAAGTGTTAACCTCGATATATCGGGCAATGAACTCAGAGAAAATGATCTTGTATCCAAAGAAGAAACAGAACAGTTAAGAAACTGATATAAAAGCAAAATACTGCAGCTGCTGGAGATCTGTAATAAAAACAGAAAGTGCTGGAAAAACTCAGCAAGTCTGGCAACTTGTGGAGAGAGGAACAGAGTGAACGTTTCGAATCCAATATGACTTGTCCTATCAAACTCGATAACGTTAACTCTGTTTCTTTCTCCACAGATGCTGCCAGACCTGCTGAGCTGTTCCAGCACTTTCTATTTTTATTTTAGTTAAGGCGCTTAATTGGACAGTTAAACTGGCTGTGCACTCAGATAAGGCCCGATGCCAGTTAGGACATTCTGACACTTAGTACTATCATGAAACATGCCACAGTTGAGGAGGTTCTGAGAGCAAACAAGACAATAAAGAAATCAAATTCAGAGAAATGCGTACACAAGTTTTCAGTTGGGTAACCCGAAATACATGAAGTTAATCCTTTTATGTAATGCTTCCCATGCCAGTCTTCTGGTTGGGTATTCAAGTACAGCTGGATTTGTTATATTCTTGGTGGGTAAACAACAAAAGTGTTATCCCCTGGTCTGGGAGACTAAGAAAATAAAAAGGGTGGTTAAAAGTACACTAGCTGCAGAAACATTGGCACTAGTGGAAGTACCAGATATGGGATTGCACTTATCTAGCATTCTGGATGAAATCCTATACAAGGGGCATTCTGAAAAGCTTGCCTATTGAATGCTATGTGGATAATCGTTCTTTTTGGGATAATGTTCATTTGACTAACAGTGTCACTTAGAAAAGGTTTGAGGATTGACCTTGTTAATAGAAAGGAAAATGTTGGAGAGAAAAGAGATCTTTAAAATAAAATGGGGTTGATGTAAGTCATCAGTTATTGATCTGTTTTACAAAGAGGACTGCTGATTCAAATAAACTGTTAGATGTCCTTGAAGAGGGATTGTTGTTGTAATTATTTAAGTATATTGTAAGATTTCTGTTTAAAGAAAGAAAGGGGAATCTGTTCATGATTGGTTGATTACGTTGTTAAAGTTACAGAGGTGATGGGCATTGTTTGACTTAAGGATTGAGAGCATATATAAAGAGAGTCTGCTGCAACACTAAGTTAATAGTTAGGAGGCAGAGATCTATAATGCTGCATCTGGTGAATAATCCCAGTAACAAGGAAAAGATCTGTGTCTTTTTTCATACTCCACCATCTGGCTTGGATCCATTTATCATCCGGGACATTACTGTATGTTATATAGATATACCAGGACATTTCAGTGTGTTATATAGATAACTCAGGACATTATATAGATATCCTGGGATATTACAGTGAGTTATGTAGATATCCTGGGATATTTCAGTGTGTTATATAGATAACTCAGGACATTATATAGATATCCTGGGATATTACAGTGAGTTAGAGAGGCATCTTGGTTAATTACTCTGAGGTGTATAATATACCAGGACATTTACAGATACCACAGGAGAGTCCCTACCAGATCTCCACTTAGCCTTCTTCTCTCCAAGGAGAACAGCCCCTACTGCTCCCATCTATCCTCATAGCTGAAGTTTCTCATCCCTGGAACCATTCTTGTAAACCTCTTCTGCACTCTCTCCAATGTGTTCAAATCCTTCCTATAATGTGGTGCCCAGAACTGTACACAATATTCCAGCTGAGGTCTAACGAATATCTTATATAAATTCAGCATAACCTATGCCTCACTGTAATATCCCAGGGTATCTATATGCCTCACTGTAATATCGCGGGGTGTCTATATAACTCACTGTGTATCGCTGGAAAAAATGACATATTGAAGTTTCTCGTCTTGCACTCATCAGGACATTGAAAAAAATACCAAATGTAAAGGGAATAACAATTTACACTTCATGCGAAGAGAGTGCTGATTGGTTGGAAAGTGGACTCTAATTGGTAGAGTCATTACCATGGAGAATGCACCAGTTAACTGATGGCTGACAGTTAACTGCCAAGCTTTATTTAAATTCAAGCCAGGCAGGTTGACTCTGATTGGTCAAAGTAATGGAGAATGAACCAGCACGCGGCTGTCATGTATTTTGTTCAGTTGAAGCAGGTGCAACGTGTGTGCATGTTCTTTCTGTCTGCAAAGGACTGGGGCCCTCTGGATTAATATATGTGACTTCCAGCACGTGTAAGCTCACCACACTGTGAGCCCAACTGACAAACTTAAATTGGCGGTCGGTGTAATTCTTAGAATGCTAAGAATTGTTTAGCAAATGTTGTCCAATTGCAGAATCACAATGTTGGATCCTGTGTTTTGAGTTTAGCGAGCACGGACTGGCTGGGTACAGTCTGTACCTTGCCTGTTGTGAACAGCGGGGGGAGGAACAGCACCAGGCTTTGAGATGTGTGGCCTACATACCTAGCATCACACTAGCACTGAAATTCATATACCCATATATTACTCATTTGTCTGATAGGCAGAATGTCATTTTGGCTTGACGGCAGCATCCTGTTAGTGGTGAACAGCACTCGTGTTGCTACTGCATAGTAGCAGCGTGACACAGCCAGCTTCACCTGTTGCTCGAGGTTTTGAGAGACCTTGCCCTTCCAGGGTAATCTGAGACAGACTGAGCACTTTTCAGGACTAAAACTGATGGCCTTAGGCCTGTTCATGAGTTTGCGCGATATACAAGGCGAAATGATCTGATCAGGGTCATCATTATCACACAGGATGCCTTTGATGCCCCTATTTCAGCATCAAGCTTGCATGATGAGCAAATGGCTCAGGCCCTGTTTACGGGGTTGCCGATAAGATCAATTTGATAGCGTGTGGAACTGCAGGAATGCCAACGCGTGTATTGGCCAGTGAAAGTAGGCTTGCGGTAGACCGTGGTAGAGAACCGCCCGGCTGATTTCTTAATGAGTAGGTCAAGGAAAGGGAGTTCATTCAGCTGCTCCATCTCAAAGATGAATTTGAGAGCTGGACGGAGACCATTAAGGAAATTTTCACATGCAGTTGTGGATTCAAATATAGTAAATGTAGAATCTACATATCGGAAATATGAAAGAGGTGGGAGGTTAGGTGTCATTACATCGAAGATGCTTTTCTCATGGAGCCCAACAAAGCTGTTTGCGAGAGCTGGGCTTGGAGGGGATCCCATGGCAACACTACCTACATGGGCATACATGGTGTGGTTAATGCTGAACTCAACTGTGTGAATTGCTGGTTTCATACTGATTCATACTGTGCACTTTATACGTATCCTAGGACATTACTGCGTGTTATATAGACACCCAGGAACATTACAGTGATTTATATGGATAACCTTGTATATCACATTGAGTTGGATAGATACCCCAGGACAATAGTGTGGGTTTTATAGTAATGTCTCACTGTAATTCCCTGGGATATCTATATAACCCTGTAATGTCCCAGGATATTTACGTAACTCAATGTAATGTCCCTTGATATCTATAAAAGAACATGAGAAATAGGAACAGGAGTAGGCCATTCAGCCCTTCAAACCTACTCCACCATTCAATAAGATCTTCCACTTCAACCCCATTTTTCTGCACTATCCCCATATCCCTTGATGTTTCTACCCTTAATGTCCCCGTTAGCATATTCCTTAGCTAATATTACCACCCTCAACACACCTTTGTCCTTTTGTCTATGACATCTTTTCCAATCTCCACTTATCACTGGCCCTCTATTCGGCTCTACCTGTCCCACCCACCCCCACCCCCCTTAAACCAGCTTATATTTCACTTCATTTCTATTTTTCTCAGTTCTGTTGAAGAGTCATACGGACTCGAAATGTTAACTGTGTTCCTCTCCGCAGATGCTGTCGGACCTGCTGAGTTTTTCCAGCTATTTTTGTTTTTGATTTCCAGCATGCGCAGTATTTTACCCTTTTTGAATACCTCGGCTGAACCTGCCTCCACCACCCTCTCAGTAAGTTTGTTCCAGACTCTGGGTGAAAAAACTTTTCCTCACATCACTTTTACTCCTTTTGCCAATTATTTTGAATCTGTGCCCTCTAGTTCCTGATGCTCTCTTGAGTGGGAACAGTCTCTCACTATTTACCTAGTCCATACCCCTCAGGATTTTGAATGCCTCTATCATGTCTCCTCTCAGCCACCTTTTCTCCAAGGAAAACAGCCCCAACTTCTCAGTCAAACTAACTGGCCTGTCGTTGCCAACTTTATCCTTGCACCCCTTTTTGAACAAGGGTGTAACATTCACAATTCTCCAGTCCTCCAGCACCTGTGTCTAAGGAAGGCTGGAAGATTATCGCTCGTGCCTCTGAAATTTCCACTCTCATCTCCCTCGGTAACTTGGATGCATCTCATCCAGTCCTGGTACCTTATCAATTTTAAGTAAAGATGGCCTTTCTAACACCTCCTCCCTCTCAATTGTAAAATCCTCGAGTGAACCAGTAACCTCCACCCTCATCTCGGCCTGGCAGCATCTTTTTCCTTTGTAAGGACAGATGCAAAGTAGTCATTTAATATATTTGCTATTTCTCTTGCCTCCACATGCAAGTCCCCTCTCTTATCCCTAATTGGCCCTACTCTTTCTTTTACCACGCCTATTATTAATCACATGCTTATAGAAGACCTTGGGATTCCATTTTATATTAGCTGCCAGCCTCTTCATGCTCTCTCCTTGCTTTTCTGATTAGTTTATTTTTCACTTCCCCTCTAGTCTTTCTATATTCAGCCTGATTCTCCATTGTAATTTCTACCTGACATCTGTTGTACACGCACTTCTTCCTTTTCGACTTCACCTCTATCTCTCTCATCATCCAGGGTGTTCTCGATTTATTTGCCCTACCTTTCCTCTTCAAGGGAATATAGCTTGACATTGTTTGCAATACCATCACTTTGAAGGTAGCCCATTGTTCAGCCACCGTCTTTTCCACTAACATTTGATTCAAACTCACTCGACTCAGATAAATTCTCATCCATTGAAGTTGGCTTTCCCCCAATTAATTACCCCTGCTCTGGATTGCTCCTTGTCCTTCTCCATGGCTGACCTAAACCTTATGATACAATAGTCACTGTTCCCTAAATGCTCCCCCATTGATATTTGATCCACTTGGGCCAACTCATTCCCCAGAACCAGGTCCAAACAGTGCCTGCCCTCTCATTAGACCAGAAACATACTGCTGCAGAAAATTATTCTGAACACATTCCAGGAACTCTCGCCCCTCTTGTCCCTTTGCACTATTCCTATCCCAGTCTATATTTGGATAATTGAAGTCCCCCATTATAATTGTTCTATAATTCTTGTGCCTCTCCAATCAATGTTATTGCACCTTTTTCATTCCTTACCTGTAGCCAGAAAGATTCTGTCCTTGACCCCTCTGGAACACCCTCTCTCTTCAGCACTGTAATACCATCTTTAATCAATACTGCCACTACTACCTCCCTCCCTGCCCTTTACTTCCAGTCTTGTCTCTCCTAAACTCCCTTGTACCCAGGAATATTTAACACCCAGTCCTGCCCTTCTTTGAGCCAGGTCTCTGTTATAGCAATAATATCACAATTCCATCTGTCAACCTGTGCCTGTAGTTCACCAATGTTATTAACCACGTTCACATACATACATATTAACCCTTATTTAGGCTTTTAAACTTTCCCCCTTGCTCTGACCCCTTCTAATGTCTTACTATAGCCTACTCTCATTCTATCAAATTCTCCAAGTATTCTATTTACCACACTCCCTCGCTCTCTCTCTCCGCGCTTTCAGCCCTCGCTGTTCTCGCCAACTCTCGGAGCGAACTCGCTCTCAAATATAACTCCTTATTCAAAAAAGGGAGGGAGACAGAAAGCAGGAAACTACAGGCCAGTTAGCCTAACATCTGACATAGGGAAAATGTTAGAAGATATTATTAAAGACGTTAGAGCAGAGCCCTTAGAAAAATTCGAGGTAATCAGGCAGAGTCAACATGGTTGTGTGAAAGGGAAATCATATTTAACTAATTTATCAGAGTTCTTTGAAGAAGTAACATGTGCTATGGATAAAGGGGAACTGGTGGATATACTATACTTAGATTCCCAGAAGGCATTTGATAAGGTGCATAAGGTTATTGTGGAAAATCAAAGCTCATGGTGTAGGGGGTAACATATTGGCATGTATATTAGATTGGCTAGCTAACAGGAAACAGAGAGTAGGCATAAATGGATATTTTTCTAACCAGGATGTGACAAGTGGTGTGCCACAGGGATCAGTGCTGGGGCCTCAACTTTTTACAATTTATATAAATGACTTGGATGAAAGGGCCAAAGGCATGGTAACTAAATTTGCTGATGATACAAAGATAGTTAGGAAAGTAAATTGTGAAGAGGACATGAGGAGGCTACAAAGGTAGGTTAAGTGAGTGGGCAAAGATCTGGCAAATGGTGTATAACGTGGGCAAATGTGAAATTGTCCATTCTGGCAGTGAGAATAAAAAAAAAGCATAATATCTAAATGATGAGGGATTGTTCAGCTCTGAGATGCAGAGGGATCTGGGTGTCCTAGTGCATGAATCGCATATGGTTAGTGTGCAGGTACACAGGTAATTAGGAAAGCTAATAGAATGTTATCATTTATTGTGAGACAAATTGAATAGAAAAGTGGGGAGGTTATGTTTCAGTGTTACAGGTCATTGGTGAGACCATGTCTGGAGTATTATGTACAGTATTTGTTTCCTTATTTAAGGAAGGATGTAAATGTGTTGGAAGCAGTTCAGAGAAGGTTTACCAGACTGATACCTGGAATGGGTGAGTTGTCTTAAGAGGAAAGATTGGACATACTAAGCTTGTATCCACTAGCATCTAGAAAAGTAAGATGCGACTTGATTGAACCATATAAGATCCTGAGGGGTCTTGACAGGGTGGATGTGGGAGAATCTAGAACTAGGGATCACAGTTTAAAAATAAGGGGTCGCTCAGTTAAGACGGAAATGAGGAGAAATTCTTTCACTCAGAGGATCGTGAGTCTTTGGAACTCTCTTCCTCAAAAGGCGTCGGAAGCAGAGTCTTTGAATATTTTTAAGGCCGAGGTAGATAGATTCCTGCTAAGCAAGGGGGTGAAAGGTTATCAGAGATAAGCGGGAAAGAGGAGTTAAGGTTACATTCAGATCAGCCATGATCTTATTGAATGGCGGAGCAGACTCGAGGGGCTGAGTGGCCTATTCCTGTATCTAATTTGTATGTTCGTATGGAATTTGCTTTCCTACCAAATTTGTATAATCAGCAAATTTGGCTACAATATACTTCATCCCTTCATCCATGTCATTATTAAAGATTGTACATAGTGGAGGCCCCAGCCCTGATCCCTATGGCACTTCAATTGTTACAGTTTGCCAACCTGAAAATGACTCATTTCCCCTGACTCCCTGTTTCCTGTTAGCCAATCCTCTTATCCATGCTCATGAGCACTTATCTTGGGCAGTAACCTTTGATGTGGCACATTATTGAATGCCTTTTGGAAATCCAAGTACATTACATCTACTGATTCCCCTTTATCGACTCTTTATTACATCCTGAAAGAACGCTAATAAATTTGTCAAACACAATTTCCCTTTCACAAAACCATGTTGACTCTGTCTGATAGTATTATGATCTTCTAATTGTCCTGCTGCTACCTCCTTAATAGTAGATTTGAGTATTTTCCCAATGATAGATGTTAGGCTAACTGTCCTATAGCTTCCTGCTTTCTGCCTCCCTCGTTTCTTGAATATTGGACTGACATTTGTGGTTTTCCAATCTGCTGGGACCTTTCCAGAATCTAGGGAATTTTGGAAGGTTACAACCAATGCATCCATCATCTCTGTAGCCAGTTCTTTTAAGGCCCTAGGATGCAGGCCATCAGGTCCAGAGGACTTGATAGACTTTAGTCCCATTAGTTTCCCTCGTATTTTTCCTTTCATGATCATGATCGATCACTGCTTCAAATGCTTCAGTTATTATAGGGCATTTATGCTTCAGTTATTATAGGGCATTGGTGAGACCACATCTTGGATACATGTGTGCAGTTTTGGTCTCCCTATTTAATGAAGGATGTCAATGCATTAGAGGCGGTTCAGAGGAGGTTTACCAGATTGATACCTGGAATGAGTGGGTTGTCTTATGAGGAAAGGTTGGACAGACTGGGCTTTGTTTCCACTGGAGTTTAGAAGAGTGAGGGGTGATTTGATTGAAGTTATACAAGAGCCTGAATGGTCTCGACAAGGTGGATACAGAAGCGACATTTCCTCTTGCAGAACCAGAAGTAAAAATGTGGTGAAATTTATACTGTTTAAGGGGGTGAGACAGGTGATGCTGAGTAGAAGGCCAGTGATAGGGGTGGAAGCAAAGGAGAGATTGCAAAAGATGTCATAGACAAAAGGTCGAAGGGGTGTTGAAGGTGGTGATATTAGCTAAAGTAGGTGCTAATGGTGACATTAAAAGTAGAAAGCAGGATGAGCAAGTGACAGGTGGCCCTAGTGTGGGTGGGGTGGGGAGAGGGAATTAGCGCCCTGAATTGCTACTATTCATGGGATGTTTTCTGTGCCTTCTACTATGAAGGCAGAAACAAAATACTTGTTCAAAGTCTCTGCCATTTCTTTGTTTCCCATTGCTAATTCCCCAGTCTCACCCTCGAAGCAACCATAAGACCATAAGACATAGGAACAGAAATTAGGGCAATGCTCATTTAAGCTACTCTTTTCCTTTTTATATACTTTTAGAAGCTTTCATTGCCTGTCTTATATATCTTACTCATTTTCTGTCACACTCCAATTTCTTCC